>NW_006399897.1:8448333-8476885 GCF_000299155.1 Elephantulus edwardii
TAAATATATATTGTTATTTGCCCTCAATTTAGAACCAACCCATAGCTGATCCTCCATTAAGTTTTCAGAGGCATTTTGGTCACATGAGAGGACATTGCCCATTTTTTTTTCCTATGGAGCTGCTGGTGATTTTGCACTGTAGGAGCTGCTGGTGATTTTGAACTGTGTGCCTTGGTGATTGCAGTGCAATTCCTTACCAATAGACCACCAGAGCTTCTTAGATATAGTTATGGATATAGATTTATAAATATGGCAGGGATTTGTATTTCTTCCCATTCCTAAGAGAGGTGATTCAACAAAAAGTGGAAATTATGGAACAGTGTCACTAATATCACATGGAAGCAAAATATTGATGAAGATTATGCAAAAACTGTTAGAACAGATATATAGAGAACTTCCAGAAGAGGCTATATCACCAGAGAGTTAGTTCATTGTTGATGTCAAATGGATCCTGGGTAAAAGCAGAGATTAGGTAAAGAATGTCTATTTGTGTTTTATTGACTATGCAAAGGCATTTGGCTGTAAGGACCGTAACAAATTATGGCTAACACTGAAAAGAATTAGAATCACAGATCATTTAATTATACTTATGCAAAACCCGTATTTAGATAAAGAGCCTGTTGTATAAACAGGACAAGGAAACATTTTAAAATGTAAAATGGTTTAAATTAATTTTATAAAGTTTAAAGTTTATAATTAAGGTTAAATTAGTTTTTAAAAGTTTCAAATTTAAAATTAAGAAAAGTGTGTGTCAAGGTCATATCCTTTCTCCATAACTATTCAATGCTGAGCAAATGATTCAAGGAGCTGGACTCTATGAAGAAGAATGTGGAATCAGGATTGGTAGATGACTTATTAACAGTCTTCATTGTGCATATGACACAACCTTGCTTGCTGAAAGTGAGGAGGATTTGAAGTGCTTTGTGGAGAGGATCAAAAACTTCAGCCTTTAACACGGATCACATGTCAATGTCAAGAAAGCAAAAATTCTCACCGCTAGACTAAAATAGACTGCATCATGATAGATGGAGATAAGATTGAAACTGTCAACAACTTCATCTTACTTTAATCCAAAATCAGTATACTTGGAACTATCACTGAGGATATCAGCAGGCATATTGCAATGAGGAAGTCTGAAGTTAGAGACCTCTTTAAATCATTGAGGAGCAAAGATGTTAGTTTGAAGACTAAGTATGCCTGATTCAGGCCATCATCCTTTCATCATTAGCTATACTGCTGAGATCAGAACAATGAATAAGGATGACATAGGAAGACTTGATGCCTTTAAACTGTGCTGTTCGAGAAGAGTGCTGAAGATCCCGTGGACTGTCAAAAGAACATACAGATATGTGTTGGAGAAGGTCTAGCCAAAGTGCTCCTTGGAGGCAAAGGTGATAAAGTTTCATCTCACATACTTTGGGCATATTGCTAGAAGAGTATATTCCTTGGAGAGGGACATAGGATTTGGGCAGGGGGAAAGATGGCCAAAATAGGAAGATCCTCAACTAGCAGGACTGACAAAGTTACTGAAAGAATGGACACACTTGAGTGTGTCAAAGATTGTGAGGAAAGCACAGAATAGTCCAGGGTTCAGATCTATTGTTCATACAGTCACTATAACTCGTACTTAACTCAGTGGCATCTAACAACAATAACATAGGGATAGAGATGCTATTGTTGTGTATGATTGATTCAGAACTGACTCATGGCAGTTTCCAAAGCTATAAATGAAACAGAAGAAATTGTTTATCTTTCTACCAAGCAGCTAGTAGATTCAAACAACTTGCCTTTGGAATAGTAACAGAACTTCCTTCAACTAGACCACCAGATATCTATCTATCTCCATCTCTCTCTGCGCTCGCGCTCGTGCTCGCTTGCTCTCTCTCTTGTTCTCTCTCGCTCTGTCTCCTCTCTCACTCTCTTTCTTGCTCTCAATCTCTCGCTCTCGCTCTCGTTCACTCTTGCTCTCTCTCGTTGTCTCCTTCTCTCTCTCTCTCAATATCTCTCTCTCTCATCTATCTTTTATCTATGGGCACACAGTTCGAATTTGCCACTTGCTCCATGGGACAAAATTGGCAGTATCCTTTCGTGTGATGAACTGCCTCTGAAAACCTGCTGGTGGGTCAGGTATAGACCAGTTTCAACTTTACAATACACAGCAACAATAACAAGATAGATATATTTCAATATATCAAGATGTATGTTTTTATATGTATATAAATTCTATCTCCACTGGGGATTATTTATTAATAACAATTCTACATTGATTCATTTTTCTAATAACATTGACTCATTTTTATAATAACCTTTTCAGTTTTGTTCTTGAGCTGCTCCAGATGAAAGAGTCATTTGTATCTTCTGTAAAACAGAGCATGTGATACCCTTTTATGAAATAGTTGGATGCCTTTCAGCTGGAGATAAGACATCCATGTCAGCCTTCTGGCTTGGGGAGCCCATTTGCTGAAATCGGAACATCACAGTTCTTTCGTGGACAATCTCTCTATTATCATCCCTAAAACTTCATAGTTGTTGTGGATTCTGTTACTAAAAGTAGTAGTGAAAATATAAAGTTATGATAATATTATGTAAAACAAAAAAATTACACTGTTGATTATCATTGGAGATATGGCAGCATAATCTATAGGTGTGCAGATAACCCACAGGCCACATCTCTCTGGTGGTTTGAATCCACTAGTGCCTTGACATAAGAAAAATGGACAGTCTCATCTGCAATTTTCAGCCTCAGAAACCCAATGGAGGTCAGCTCTGAATCAGTTCTTGCTCAAGGGCACTGAGGTTTATTTGAGGATTTTTTTTCCTTTTCTTAATTTCTAAAAAATTCCAACTTGTGTTTGCCTTTGCAGCTTAACTGTCTCAGAAAAAGACCTGTTTCCACTCCCTTTCTTTAATCTTAACAACCAAATACAGTGACTTTCAGTGTTTCTTTGAGACATGGTTGAAACGATGTTATTTTCTGGGAGTGGATAGTTTCTGACAGAAACCATCTGTCTTCAGGACTTCTTGAAGTGCAATCAACCTCCTTAACAATGAGCAAATAAGTTTAGATAACTAGAAATAAATGCTAGACTATCAGAAAGTACAGGACAAAACACTTAGGTGGAGAGCAGGGCATCATGGATCCAGGACTTTTGACAGTGATGGCCAAGGAAAGTTAGATTGAGTGAAATGGATGCAATATAGGGAAACACAGAAAAAGATAAGATCCCTCAGTTTGATACTACTACACCAATTAAGTCTTCCACTCACGTTTCAACGGTTAAAGAATCTGAGTAATTTGTTAAATGCTAAGGTAAATAATCAATTTAATGGAATTCATAAAATTCATTTATTTATTTCCTAGCTAGTGAAAATGTCGTGATCAATCATTTGTTCCAGTCGAAGCTGTCACAAACAGGATCCCTCATATCTTCTTATCCATCCTTTAAATTTCGAGGATACAAATCCGCTCTTCTTAATAAGAAAATGACATCTTCTTCAATTATTGGTGAAAACAAAAATTATCTGGAGCTCAATAAGGTAGGAGGTTTTTGTGATTCTTGTTCTGCTGTTTTTAAATTGGCTTAGCACAATTGCTTTTCTAAAAAAAAGGAAAGAAGATACACTGTTTTGAATTCTAAATGGAAGGTGTTGATATGCTTGTTGGAAAGAAAAGAGATCTACTTGCAGTAAAACCATTAGAGAAGGGAGGCACATAAGACTGTACAGTGTAGTGAAAATTCAATAGCAGATACAATAGTAGACATTTTATTGGTTGTCTCTGTGACATAATATTTATGTTTCATCTATATGACTGTCTTTTTGATGAATGGGAAGTAACTTCAGAGATAGTAGACTTAGAGGGAATAAACTTAGCTTCCTCTTTCTCTTGACATTAATCACTTCAGAAGTCTCTAAGCATTAAATCGTAGCATTCTTTCTTTAAAAATATACCACAGTGTATTTTTTTAAATCTTAGAAGATGTTTACTATGTACTTTGTAAATTTTTAACTTTTTAAATTTTAAATGTTTTTAATATATAATTTTTATTGTTTCCATCCTGTACTGATTTGGTTGTATGTACAGGCTAAATATTCTCGCTGTTCATAAATAGAACAAAATACTGAGTAAAGAGTTAATTCAAGTTGATAGTATGAATGAAGCACTTTAAGTTTCTTATGAGTACTTTGCATGGTTATATCTTAGTTTGTGCTGCTCGCCTTTGCCAAATTTATAAAGATGTGAAATATAATTGGGAAGGTATCCAGGAAAATCAAGTTAAGAAATTCAATGGCTGCACCTTGCTGGAATGCATTTTAGCTCACCAATTAAAATAAAAGTATCATTAAATGCAGCTCCAATTTGGAAAAGTGGCAGAAAACCATATAACATATAAGGACTGTGTATGTGTATTTAATCAGTAAATCTAAGAATTGTGGATCTGTTAGTATAGTTGTGCCAGAAGGAAAAAGTTGTGCCTTTTTTTATTTATAAAATGACAAAGGATAGCCATTGTTAAGATAAAGCTCTATTCCTGATGCCCCTAACCTTCCTTTCTCAATCTTTCTGGCAATCAGAAATAAGAAAATCACTACGCATTTCTTAACCGTAACTTTTAATCTTAATTATTAAACATTATGAGACATGAATGCCATTAGTGTTTTCCCTGAAGGACTGCAAACGAGAGATAACTCAGTAGTTTGTCTACTCCAAAAAGATAATGAAGTATTCACTTGCAAGTGTAGGGATTTATTTGTTATTATTTCTTAAGTGTTCCATTCCTCATTTCCCTTATTTCTTCATTTAAAACAGCCTTCAATTTTCAGCACTCAACCTTATAAACTAGTAGGGATTAGAATTTACTGACTGGTTAGCAGATCATCACCCTTGTGATTTCCTTGGTAGAGAAGAGGTTGATCTTGTGCTAGTCCTTTCATCCTTCTTTCCCTTGTCAATTGCAATTACTCATTTTAGCTTGACAGTTAATCTCACTTAAAGGAAATAAATTACCGACACCAATTTGGTGCTGTGGCACCAATTTGATTAGATTTTTTTTTTCTTATATCAAGAGATTTTTTTTTTATTTTTTAAGATAAAGGTTTTAGATCAGTTAAGATATTATTCTACATTTCAATACAATTTTGTGAAATGCAATGTTATATTAACTGGCTGAGGCTCCTCTACCCAGTAGTAGAATTTCATTAATCACTTCTTGCCCTTTATGTCTTTATTACTCTTACTTCCCCTAACCTCTTTCATTTCCATTATTATTTAATCTCTGTCATGTGTAGATTCCTCCCCCTTTTAAAGTCTATGTGTAATTGCTTATAAAAGAAAACATGACCGACCTGTCGCTATGTTTTACAGACAGGGTATTTGCTCGTTCCTTTCTAGTAGCTTGGTCTGTAGGGAGTTGCATAGCAGCTCGAAAATCATGTCTATCTGGCTGTTCAGCTCCACTGAAGACAACCTGAGAGAAAGATGGGCAGTCTCCTCCCAGGTGATTTACAGCCTTGGGAACCTAATGGAAGGTTAGCTAAGCCAATTCCAACTCAAACGCAATGAGTTTTGCATACTTTAAGAAAACGAATATGTTTTAAAGAACTCATTACAACTCATATATCCACTGAATTACTTATTGTTGTTTACTGTCAAGTCAGACCAACCCTTAACGGACCCTTCAGCAGGTCTTCAGAGGCAGTTACTAGAGTGGGAAGAGATTGCTCACTTTTCTCCTGTGGAGCAGCTGGTAGATTCGAAGTGCAAGCCTTTGTGTTGGCAATGCAATTCCTTACCACTAAGCCACCAGAGGTCCAACAGTTATGAATTATATATAATATTAGGGAAAACATTGATTGATGAAGAATCAAATATTTGTAACATAAAGTAGTAACTTTTGTCCAGAGTAAACCATATTTCATAATAGATGTGTAAATGTGGGAAGTTAGCAATACAGCCCGAATACCTGCGTGTACTTACTATAAAACAAATCAAATGGGAATGTATGTGTCTGTTTATTATCAAATTGAAATGAGTGCAGGGTATTGGTAGATCTGATTTCAAATTTTAAACTTGAAAGGATGACTGTAATAGCTTTTCTACATGCATTTTGAACATTTCTCAAATTATAATACTATCATAGAAACTCATGTGGAACTGATTTGTAAAATCCTTAATTTCAATTCATATTTGCCTTTTAGTAATTTTTATATAGAGTAGGAGGGTTAATGCTGCAATTTAAGAAAATAAACCTGCTCATTTTTCTTTGTTTTTGTTTTCACTGCAGTTATTAAAAAAGAAAGGAACGTCCACATTCCTTCAGAAACTGGAACGAGGTGGTCCGGTCTCCATAGCATCCCAACTCAGGGTTCGTGGCAGCTTCTAATTACACTTGGAATATGATCATATAAATTGTAAAGGGCATACACTGAATAGCATGCCTCACTTTTTAGTTTGCTTGAGCACCTTTTAGAGGAAAATGAATAACACACACAAGAAGAGTGAGTTCTATTGTACATAGAACTGTTGGCAAGAGGGAGGGTGGAATCCTGTATTATTAATCAGTCTGATCATACAAATTTGAGTTTTGTTCCATATGCTCTTCCCATCCTATTAGAGCTGAAGAAGCAGGTATGGCTACTTTACTAACCATCCTCTTATTGTATATTGTCAACGCAGTATCACTAAAGAAAGGGAAGACACAGTGAAGTATAGAAGGGTTAATAGGAATCAGAATTATAGGGAATAAGCCAGAAAAGTGCAAGTTTACTAGGGAAAACAATTACTATTAAAGATAAACTGTGTATGAATGTTTAAATAGAAAATGAATTTCCTCTATGCCTTTCACTCAAACTACAATAAAAAAAATAGTTGTATACGACAGATAAATTTTTTTTTAATTGAAACACAGATTTGCATTTGTAGCCAGTATCCCCTTTGTGAATGACATAGTCTTTGCTTCTCTCCTTAGAACTCTCTAAAGGATATTATTGGGAAACTTCAAAAGTGCACTCCACACTTTATTCATTGCATCAAGCCCAATAACTCAAAACTGCCAGATACGTTTGATAATTTCTATGTGTCTGCTCAACTACAATACATTGGGGTACTAGAGATGGTGAAGATCATTCGGTACGGATATCCTGTCCGCCTTTCTTTCATGGATTTCCTGGCAAGGTAAGCCCTTCTGCTTACAAGCATTGTTATATGCATTATTCAGTGTGGTGTAATGTTGATATGCTAGCAGAAATCTTCCTTTTTGTTTTGGCACATTATTGTTATCATTTATATTCTTCAATTTCATATAAAGAAGAGACTATGGAAATGAGTGAAATATATTAACAAAATTTATTTAGAAGCTTACTAAACCTTTCTGAAGCTATCTTAGAAATCATTCCTTGTATTCAAAGGTTTTAAGCTGTTGAAATTATTTCAAATGTATTATCTTCACCTTTATATATATGAATGAAATATTATGTAGATCAGAAAAATACAATTTTGGCCTAAGCCAACTCATTTCTTATTTTAGCGTCTCTTATTTTTCAGAAAGAGGAATATATAGGGAAATAGGAACTTGATTGTAACAGTTAATTTTGTGCTTGTTTTGGTCAGAAATAAGGGGGTAATATCATTGCTAGTTGTATATTTTATATTGCAATATGAATACATTTCGATGGAAATCAAACAGTATTTTTTAAGTGATGGGCATGTTGATGGATGTGTCCACAGAAGAAAATGGGTAATCTCTGCCTGTGTGATTTATATCCTTGGAAACTTAATGGATAGTTTTAATTGTTATTTAATTTCTGTTCAACAACAATGTAGTTGTTGTATTAGGTGCCTTAAATCAAGTACGACCCATAGTGATCCTATGAATGACAGATCTGAGCCCTGTCCTATCCTATGCCATCCTCATCACTTCTGATAAATTTGAACCTAACTCTTCAGTCACTGTTTCAAGCTATCTCATTGAGAGGTTTTCCCTCTTTCATTGAAATCTTTCAATGAAATAACAATCAAGTTGAGTTAACTTAAAATTTCCTACACCTTATAGTTTGAGTACAAACAGATGTCTTGGAAAAGTACAGCCAGAGTTGGTCCTTGGAGGCAATGATGGTAAGGCTTTGTCTCACATACATTGAACATGTTACTGAAGCGGCTATTTCTTGAAAAGGGACATCATGCAAGGAAACGTGAATGGTCAGCAAAAGAGAGAAAACCCTTCAATGAGCTGAACTGACACAGTGGACTCTTAGGTTAAGCAGTTGTGCCCCAATCCAAAGACAAGCAGTTTGAATGTGTGTGTGTGTGTGTGTGTGTGTGTGTGTGTATACATACACACACTAGCTACCCTGTAGTGTGATTTACAGCCTCTGAAAACCTATTGGAGGGTGAACTAGCACTGACTCAGTGGCACATCACAACATTATTCACATAGCAACAGCATTCCTTTAAGTAGTCACTAGAATAAGGATTTTTAAGCTGGCCTATACATAACTATAAATAGTAGACTCTCCTATTTCACTCCAGACCTTTTAAATGATGATTAGGAGTGGCTGAGATTCAAGAAATTCTAGGTGTGAACGTTTATATATATTTCAGTAGGAAGTAGAATTAAAAGTCACTGATCTAGAAGCCCTGGTGGCACAGTATCTTACATCTTGGATTATTAGCCAAAATATTATTGGTTCAGGTCTACCAGATGTTCGGTGGGAGAAAAATGAGCCATCTCCTCTCATAAAAATGTACAGCCTAAGACATCTAATGGAGGATCCCTGTGAGTTGACTCTAGCAGTGAATGTTTGTGTTTATTTCCGTTTGCCTAGTGGGTAGGGTGTTGTGCTGCCAACCCAAAGACAAGAAGTTCTAATCTACAATCTACTCCTCAGGAGAAAGATGGTCAATTTACGTGGAGTTTACCTTTGAAAATATGATTGCAAGATTCCTGGTTGCATACTGGTTAAAAAGAATTTAGCTTCAAATTAAAAGGTTGGCAGTTTAAATCTCTGAAGACAAAAGATAAGGCTGTCTGCTTCAACAAAGATTTACAGCCTTAGAAACTTTATGGGGCAAATCTACTCTGTGTTGTAGAGCCATTATGAGTCATAATCTAATTGAAAACAATAGGGTTGTTTTGTTTTTTCCTCTCCTTTTGTTTTGGTCCTTAGAAGGTGTTTACTGTTCATGTAATTGGCTACCATTTTTAAGGCCAGCAATTTGGTGCCCTAAAGTTGTTGGAAATACAAAATGTCAGGCCTCACCCCAGATTCACTGAACTACAAATTTATAGAATTGCGATTTGAACTGAATGCACTTGTACTCTTATAACCACTTTGAATAGATTCATATATTAGGCCCAAAATAGGTTTACTTTCACTCTGAATAATAAAGTGAGTAGATTTGTTTTCATTCTTTGTTTTGGTAGAGTGGCTTAGAACTATGGAATGCAAAGAGCCTTGTTTTAAAGGGCTTTTTTAGTGGTTCTCTAGAGCAAACTTTTGTTAAATACCTGATTCTTAGTTATATGAATAGCTTTAATTCCTCCCCAAAGTGGGCGAAGAACATGTCTCTGAGTATAATATCTATCTCTTTCTATTGTTGTTAGATATATTTGTGTCTTCATGTATTGTTGTTTGCTGTCAAGTTGTAACCAAACCATAAGCTGACCCTCCAGTGAGTTTTTAGAAGCAGCATATATCTATATCTATATAGCTATATCGATATAGCTATATATCTCTATCATCTATATCATATCTATCTATCTATCTATCTATCTATCTATCTATCTATCATCTATCTATCTATCCATCCATCCATCCATCTATCTCCGGTGAAGCTCCATCTTACATACTTTGGACATGTTGCAAAGTAGGATCTAGTCCTTGGAGAGGGACATCATGCTTAGGAGGGTGGAGGGACAGCACAAGAGTGGAAAACCCTCAGTGAGATGGATTGATTCCATCACTGGGGTAGTGGGGATAGACATGTCAGAAATAATAAGATTTGCAAGCAATAGAGACAAGTTAAGGGCTGTTGTACATAGGATTGCTATGAGTCGCAAGTGACTCAACGGCACATAACAACGTATCTTGTGGCCTAGTGGCAAAGAACTGTGCTGTAATCTCAAAGGCATGTAGTTCGAGGCCACCAGCTACTCTGCAGGAGAATAATGGGCAATCTACTCCTGTGTGATTAACTGCTTCTGAAAACTCACCAGATGGTCAACTTTGGACCAATTCCAACTTGATAGTACACAACTACGATAGACCTTTACATATAATGATTAAAACTCCCTTTTTTACCTTTTTCAGATTTTACTAAGACTAATCTATCATTATATATAACATGCCCAAAATAGTCCTCATTAAAATAGTTGATGCAAATAATATTTTAATTAAAATCATGTATATATATATGTATCTTTTAATATATTGTAGTTTCTTTATTCTTTTAAAAGAGATGTGATCCCCTGCCCATCATCCCTATCTGCAATATCATAACAAGAACAATGGGATTACTGGTTTATTTCAGTGGACAGTTGTTATTTGTTTTAAATAAAAAAACACCAGCTTATAAATGAAATTTTGGAAATCATTGATTGATAGAAATGATCAGGATTGTGTTGGTGCAAAAACTCTACTTAGACCAGGAAACAGTCAGAACACAGCCAGGAAACACTGCATGGTTTAAAATCATGAAAGGAGTGCATCAGGTATGCATCCTTTCACCATACCCTTTCAATCTATATACAGAACAGATCATTCAGGAGGCTGGAATTTATGAGGAGGAATATGATATAAAGATTTTAGGAAGACTCGTTAACAACCTGAATTATGTAGATGACACAACCTTGCTTAAAGAAACATAGGAGGACTGAATTGTTTACTGCAGAAGGTTAAGGATTGAAGCCTTCAATATGGATTAAAGCTCAACATCAAGAAGACAAAGATTCTCACTGCTGGACCAATTGGCAGCATGATGATGGATGGAGAAGAGATTGAGATTGTTAACAATTTCAGTTTGGTTGGCAACACTCTTGACTCTAGCAGATGAGAAATCAAAAGACAAATTAATCTGAAGAAGGTTGCTATCAGGGTCCTCTCCAAAGTGCTGAAGAGCATGATGTTATTCTGGTACATCTGATTCAGACCGTGGTCTTCGCAGTTACTTGCTATGCATGAGATATCTGGACAAAGACCAAAGACAACAGAAGAAGAATTGATGCTTTTGTGTTGTGTTGCTGGAGAAGAGTATTGAACATATCGTGGCTACCAAGAGAACAAACAGGCTTATCCTGACAGGATAAGTATTTTGAAGCTCCATTTCACATACTTTGGGCATGTGGCCAAGAGGGACCAGTTCCTGGAGCAGGACATCATGGTCATAAGGGTGGAGGGACAGTGCAGGAGACGAAGACCCCAGATGAGATGGACTGACAACGTAACCGGGATAATGGGAGTAGGTGTGTTGGAGACAGTGAGACCGTCTCAGGATAGAGATAGAGCAGAGTTCAGAGCTATTGTAGATAAGTTGTTTGCTGTTGTTAGGTGCTATCAAGTCACCTGTGACTGATAGTGATCCTATATATGATAGCTCTGAAGCCTGCCATGTCCTGAGCCAGTATCACTGACTCCAACATAACTACCATCATTGTTCCAGTCACTGTATCAATCCATTTCATCCAGGGTCTTCCTCTCCTGCACTATCCCTCCACCCTTTCAAGCATGATGTCCTTCTCCAGGGATTGGTCTCTCCTGGCCACGTGCCCCAAGTATATAGCTATATACATGTAGTTCACAATGAGTCACAGGCTACTTGATGGCACATAACAACAATAACATCAGCTTTCTTAGAGTTTGAACAAAATGCAACCTACAAAGTTTTACATCTAGAAAGAATATAATTTAATATTTCTTGAGCATTCAGAAAGCTCATCAGGACTTCGAAATATCCCTAGGCAAACTAGCATCATTATATAAACAAAGCCTAGAGGTGTAATTTAATCAGATTTTTCATTGCCAATATATCAGATAACAGAATTTATCACTCCAACATAAAATATTTAGTTTTTATTCATATCACCTTGCTTTAACTGTTACAGAATAAAACCTGTCAAAACAAATAATTTTGTTATATATAAAGCACAAAATGTACAAAATAACTTGATAACCAGACTTTATGTAAGCACTTACTTATTTGAACAATATTATTTCTGAAATAAAATGTAACAAGTATCAATAATGAATAGGTGTTTCTTTAACAAAAAAATTAAGTGAACTTGATGATATTGCAAATTTGCATCAGGATATCTTTGTTTTAATAACTACCTATTTTCTGAGTCTTCCTGATTTCCGTTAGAAAATTGTTGTACCTAAGTGGATCCTATTTTGAGTAAATGAAGAAGTATACTTGTTAATCCTTCTTTTATTCTAATCACATTGATAACTTTAGAGCTGGATGATAAAGATTTTGCCTCCTATTACAAGGACTTCACAACATTGAATATGAAGAACACTAAAAGAAGCAACAAAACGGAATTCCTCTGAAATAATCCTGACACAGTTGAGATGTTTATTTATTTGATGTCAGTAAGTGACAGAAAAAACTTACGTATTTTAGCGTAGTTGATACTTGTTATTGTTGTTAGGTGCTGTCGAGTCGTAGACGACTCATAGCGACCCTATGAATGAAAGGCCTGAGCACTGTTCGTACGTAGAGCTTCCGGAGACAAGCCATTTCGGAAGTGGATGTTGCTCCTGCTTCCAGGCTTGTTTTAGTCGGGAAGCTCCAACAAACACTGTCCACCATGGGTGACCATTTCCACATTCAGTACATCATTGTCACAGTGTTCAGCATCACAGCAACCACAAGTTACTTAGTTGATACTAAGTTAATGTTAATTCTTCCTGTGCTGTGGGAGCAAAATACAGTTTATCTAGACATATATGGTTTCAAACCTTTGTATTTGTTTTTGTAATCGCATTATCCTTTCTATTTATCAAACTATATTTGAGCTCTAATGGCTAATGAGAAAGGCATTGTGCTGGTAATCTAAAGGTGGTTGGTTGTGTACCATACAGTCAGAACTTACCCATAGTTAACCCTCCACTGAATTTTCTGCGAGAGTTAATCTCATGAGAAAAGATTGGTTATCTTTCTCCTGTGGAATAGCTGGTGACTTCGAACCACAGGTCTTCTGGTTTGAAGCTCAGCTTCTTGCCACTATGCCACCAGAGAAGTTTGAATTCACCTGCTGTTCCACCACAGGAGAAAGATAGACTATTTCTTCCATGTAATGTATTTGTTTGTTGTTGTTGATGCTGTCAAGTCAAGCATGACTTATAGCAACTTTATGAGCAAAAGACTTAATATCTATCATCATTTCTCCAAGTTCATAGAGTTTCCAGAGGCATGTGGTTTAGGAAGTATATGCCACTCCTGCTTCCAAACCTGTTTTATAACTGGGAGCTCCACCAAACACTGTCCATAATGGGAAACTATTCTGGTATTTGATACCCAAATGGCACAAGTTTCAGCAACACAGAAAACCCAGGTTACATCACACACCACACTGACAAGGAGTGATGTACATAGTGAAAGAGTGTCCCTTCAGATATAACAGCACTAGTCTCATTTAGCAGTGCTTAAGTGTTGTCAAGTCAAATACAACTCAGAGTAAGCTTTGCACAAAAGACCTGAACTCTGTTCTATAACTAACATCATTTCTGTACATTTATAAAGTTCAGAGAATTTGTAGCATTTCCAGAGCTTCTGCAAGCCTAGAGGAAGATCAGCTATGAGTTGGTTCCAACTCAAGGAGAGTGAGTGAGTGAGTGAGTTAATATTTAGAAAGGTTTGCTGGTGAAATCCATGGAGCTTCGAATACAAAAGCAACTTCCTAGAAAAAAGATGGACAGTCTCCTCTCATTCCATGTACAGCCTCAGGAACCCAATGAAGGGTCACCTAGGGTTGAGTTTGAAATTTTATTTATTTGCTTGTTCTTTAATAAATTTTTACTCAATATTCAAGATCCATTCAAATGTGCTATCCTTTGAGAAAACTCATAAGAAAGAAAAAAAGACAAGTAGTCTGCTCCTATAAAGACTTATAGCCTTGGAAACCTGACGGAGAGTCAAAACTGAGTCCACAGCAGTGGGTTTTCTTATAAAGTTTTGGTTCCAAGAGCAAGAAAGAAAATTGTCAGAAATGTCAAAATCTAGACTTGGGGTTGCAGTAGTGTCAGGTTCATTGTATTCTAATCATCAAAGCGATTCTAGACTAGCCCATGTTTAAGAGAGAGGGATGATTATATCTTCAGTGAAAAGTACGGAGTTGGCTAAATTTAGAAACAAGGTACTGTTAAATACAGAGGAGGACACAAGTGTTTAGGAATAATTAAAAAGTAACCCATGTCTATAACAATAAATGAGTTGCTATAGATGAGAAGAACGGCACAGAATAGGGCAAGGTTCAGATCTGTTGCTTATAAGGTTGCTGTGAGTTGCATCTAACAAGTAGCAATATTATTTCCATCTGTCCCTGACAAGTATTTACTTGTTCTGAAGGTTGCGCTGCTTTGTAGGCATAGTTCTTAGTGAGATGTGCTACTTACCAAAAGCTACTTATTGGTTCGACCCCAGCAGTGTTCTCAAGGGCCTAATATGGGAAGTCCCCTCCGGTGTGCTTTTACAGCCTTAGTAAACATATCAACTTTGATTCAGAACTGACTCAAAGATAATGCGTGATCCTTTTTTAAAATATATATATATATATAAATTCAAAGTAATTATAGAGGGCAATGATAAAAAATATTAACAATGACAATAAAACATTTTGAAAATTTCCTAAGCAAATTCTTTACATGGTATACCACCATCAGCTTTTCAAAACTCTCTCGGAATCCTGTGTGCTTATGACATTATCATCAATAAACTTTTTTTTTAGTGATAACACAGGACTCTGGAGGTGATTAGTGATATGTATATGTTGTCTTCTTAGTTCTCTAATCCTCTAAGTTATTATCTCTTCCGTATTTAGAGGGGAAATCTTTTGGAATCCAACAGTAGAGGTTGGGTGGCAAGCTTCTGTGGGCCAGGCCAGGCTCATCATTCCTTTAAAGGCTTATTTATGGTGGACAGGGGAAATTAGAACAGCACAACTAAATGGCGAGGTTTGCTATTTAATGAGGCAAGCTTATTTGGAAAAGACAGAAGGACTTGTCTAATAACAGCACTGCAGTGTTTGGTATTATGCTTGGCAGGGTGAGGGATCATGATCTGTGTTTTTAGATTGTTGCTGGATGAAATCCCTATTAGGAATAGTCTGAATCATTTAGCTTGCTTAAATGGTACAGTTGTTGTTGAAAGGTCAAGCCGTGAAAGGACACAGCCATGGTATTAAATTGGGTGTGTGAAGAGGGATGAAAGAAGACACACTTTGGTTTATTGGATTAAAACTAATGGGCAGCAGCTACCCAGTGAAGCAGACACTCAACAGAGTCACAGATTTATGTTGAAATCTTCTCAAAGTCTTGGTTGTTACATGCAAGCAATGCCAGTTACTGTCAATGTATCTTTAATAAAAATGTGAATTAATGAGTTTGAAACTTTTAAAATGTTCTAGAAGTTTTAATTGGCAAATGACAAATTTTATTCAAGGCAATTTTTCCAAATCTAACCACATTCTTTCCACTAAAACTAACCTACATGTTTGACTGATTTTTTTTTTTTATCTTAATGACAATTGGGAGGAAATCTTTTTAAAGGGACATAAAATAGGAAAGTGAAATTCCTTTATCATTTTATATACTCCAGTGATCTATAAGCTTTTTCTGTGACAAGTCAGATAGTAAGTAAATTAGGTTTTGCAAACTATAAGGTCTCCTATGCAACAACTCAACACTGAATTTTTAACAAAAAACAGCCAGAAGCAGGCAATATGCAAATGAATGGGAATAGCAGTTCTGAGTGGTTAAGACTAAACCTACTCTTAATCTATTTACACTCTCCTTTCTCTAGTGGGTTTGTTGTTAGGTACCTTGAGTCAAGTAAGACTCATAGTGACCCTAACATAGCAGATCTGAGCCCTGTTCAATCTTGTGCCATCTTTATCATGTCTAACACCCTTAAGCCCATTGCTGCTGTTGCTATCAGTCCATTTCATTGAGGGTTATATTCTCTTTGACTGAGTTTCCATATTTTTAAACATGAGCTCCTTTTCTAAGGACTAGCCCTCCCCACTCAATAACATGCCCAAAATATGTGAGACAAAGCTTCTTCATCCTTGCCTCTAAGGAACATTCTAGCAGCACTTTCTCAATACCATTTGTTCTATTTGTTCTTTTGGCTGTCCATCAGATATTCAATACTCTTCTCCAGCAGTGTAACTCAAAAGCATCAATTCTATCATGCTTATTAATTATCCATCTCTCAAATACATAACAGATGATTAAAAAGACCATGGCTTGAATCTGGCACACCTTGGTCTTTAAACTAACATCAGTGCTCTTTAAGACTTTGGAAAGGTCACAATTAACAGCAGACTTTCCCAATGCAATATGTATCATAAGCTCCAAGGATGTTGATTGTGGATCCCAAATAATATGACACCATTGACAATTTCAACCTTTTCTCCATCTATCATGATGTTGCTTATTGATCTAGTGGTGAGGATTTTGGCCTGACCTTGAGATGCAATCCATACTGTAGGTGTAGTCTTTTATCATCTGCTGCGAGCACTTTAGGTCCTCCTTACTTTCAACAAGCAGGGTTGTGTTTTCTGTATAATGGAGGTTATTGATGAATCTTTCTCCAATCCTGATGCCACCTTCTACTTCACAGAGTCCAGCTTCTTGAATGATTTACACAAAATACAAGCTGAGTAGGTACTGAGAAAAGATATAACTCTAGCACACATCTTTTTTAATTTTAAACCAAGTATCCCTTTCTCTGTTCTGATGACAGCGTCTTGGGCTAGGTATAGGTTTCATATGAGCACAACAAAGTGTTTTGGAATTCCCCATTCTTCTCAATGTTAGCCATAGCTTATGGTGATCTACGCAAATGCATTTGTATAATCAATAATGCACAAACATCAACATTTTTATGGTTTTTTGTTTTCTTTTTTTTTTTCACCATTGAGTTAGAACCGACTCATAGCTGACCTTCTGGCAGGTTTTCAGAGGCTATTAATCACAAGGGAGGAGGTTGTCCATACTTCTCCAGCAGACACAAACTGCATCCCTTCAGGAGTGCAGCGCAGCTTCTTGCCACAAGGCCACCAGAGCTCTCTGATTTAATGGTAAAAATTTTATCAAATTTTACCTTGGATTGCGCCTACCTAAAGCTATAAAGTTTTAATCTACCAGTTGCAATGCAGGCGAAAGATGAACAGTTTCCTCCTATGTGATTTGTTGTCTCTGACAACTCATTGCAGGATCATTTATGGGTCAGTTCTGACTTGATGGGACTCAACAGCAACTCTTTCTGATAGAGAACAAAAGGAGAGGCAAATCCTATAGGGATAAGGACTTATAAGAGGAGTCCAGAATTAAGTTTATGTAATGGAGTGAACTCAGGGTAGTGGGAGGGTTGTGGGGGATTGTATACCAAAGAAGGAATTTTTCTTTTGCTTTTCAAAGAGAGAAGCGAACTGGGGGTGGTGGGGAGGGCTGGGCAGGGAGAAAAGTGCAACAATGAATGAATGGAAATTCAAAACCTCTGTAAATGTCATTAAAATTAATAAAATGAAATTTTTAAAAATATAAATATCTGAAAGTAAAAAAAAGTAAAAGGGGGTAGTTTTGATGTTTGCTTTCACAACCTGGTTCAAATTCCATTTTCTATCCTGTTACGTATTGAAGGGACCCTGCTTTTCCACTCCTATGAGCACTCATCTGCTAACCAGAAATCAGGGTTGTAATCCATACTCTGAGAGAAAGATGTTACAGTCTGATTCCACAAAGATTTACAGCCTTGGAAACTCCAGGAGGCAACTCTCCTGTGTCCTGTGGGCCCATTGTGAATTAGAAGCAACTTGAGTGCTATGAGTTTTGGTTTGATTACGGATTAGATTTTCTCCTCCAATAATCTATGCTGGAGTCTTGCCCTATCTCATAGAGCTTCTACCTTGAATTCAGATTTTCAGTAGTTTAAATTTGCAAAAACCCCAAAATTGGTCTTTAAAGGTATCCAGTTTTGCTATTTCTAAAAATACCAAAAAGCTAAGGCATCTATCAAATAACATGATCTTCCATGACCGTATTCATTTTTAAAAAAAATTGTTTATTCACCCTCATTTTATGTAATTTACTAAATCTGAATATCAATAGGACTTGAGATATCACTATCAGCAGCAGTAGAATAATAAGCACCATTATTAGTTATATTGTACCTATTATGAGTTATTTTTCTAGATACTACACTTTAAACTCATTATCTTATTCTTTATAATAATCTTTTCAGGTAAGTACTCTTATCATACATGCATTCATTTTTATGTACATGATTGCTAAAGCTCTGATCTGATTTAATTTTAATATGTACTAGTATTTACTAAAGTCCTGAGCACTTTGATAAATATTTTATTAGTATCTCATTTAATATTTACCACACTCCTATGAACTGTACACTATTAATGTATACTATTATATTATTGTTATAATTATTATTATGTGTCTCTGAAGACTAAGGTGCATCTGGTATAGGCCATGGTCTTTACAATCACTTGTTATGTGTCAGAGAGCTGGACAATGACCAGGGAGGATAGAAGGAGAATTGATGCTTTTGAGCTTTGGTGTTGGAGAAGAGTGCTGAGAGTGCCATGCACTGCTAAGAAAACAGACAGATTCATCCTAGAGAGGGTTAAACTGGGCTGCTCCTTGGAGGCAAGGATTCTGAGGCTTCGTCTGACATACTTTGGTCATGTTGTAAGGTGAGACCCGTCCCTGGAGAGGGACATCATGCTTGGGAGGGTAGAGGGCAGGCGCAGGAAGGGAAGGCCCTCTGGAAAATGGATTGATTCGGTGACTGGGGCACTCGGGATGAGTGTGTCGGACACAATGATTGGCACAGGACAGAGCGGAGTTTAGGACTGTTGTACGTAGGGTCGCTATGAGTCGCAAGTGACTCGACGGCAAATAACAACAACAACATTTTGGATAATAGAGGAAGTTTAGGTTTCAATATTTTAGCTTCAGTAATTTAAGTGTTCAATATTTAGGTTCTATACTGCCTTGATATTACACACTGCAGATATAAGATTTTTGCTGGAATTGATCTGGCTCCTAAGCAGTTGCTCTTTCCACTCTCTCAGAGTTTCCTGCCTCTTTACGTTTGATTTTTATTAGCGTCCTGAGGATATTGCATAGGAATACAGAGCAGCACTGTGGAAACAATGGGGGAATGAGATCCCTGGTGACTTATATCTCAGGATGGTTCCTTAAATCTAGATTATCTTTTCTCTGCTTCTTTTTTTTAAAGAAAAATATTTTCTATTCTTGAGTTTTGTAAATAGAAATCATTCTCCTATTGATCACCAGCCAACTTACACTTCCAAGTGATGGAAGAAAAGGCAGGTTGGTAATGGAATATGACTGGATCAATCATGACCTTGAATTAGCTGAAAAAGGAATAAGAAAATTATCCCTTGAAAATTAAGAAGAATGAGAAAATTAAAATGTTTAAAAATATTAAAGAATTCTAAACAACCTTAAAAAAAATACCTAAAACTTGGCGACCCATGTGATTTTAAGTATACATGTAATTCCACTTGACTAAGGACTCAGGATGAAACAAATAAAGCAGATTGATATTGATATTACTTGAAAATAGACAGGAAGTTATCTCCGTTTGAATTAAAAATCTCTGAATATTTTCATAGGAACTTTGAATTGATAATAAATCTTGAGTGTACATAAACCTTCAATCCTAGATTCTCAGGTTTATTGTTTATTATTTGATTTTGCAGGACTTCTATTCCTCTTCAGACATGTATTTTAATGTTTAAGTTTAGAAGATATTTAAGCATATATTAAAAAATCATAAAATTGACTGACTTTCAAGACTAACCAAATTTTTAACAAATCATTTCCAATGTATGTAATGTGGTTTACAAGAACAACAGTGTTATCTAATATAACTAGTGATACAAGATAAAATTATGCAAGTCTACAAAAAAAACCCCAGATCATCATTGGGATTTTTGAAGGTAACCTAATAAATAGTTATTTCTTATTAAATTTCTGAAGAAAATGGGAAAGAAAACAACAGGATTAGGCAAACAACGATGAAAATGTCACCTTCCTGGTGAGTAAAGTCTACATTGAATGGCAATGCTTGGTATAAGAAGACTTAGTACCTCCCACCAAAAGCAATTTGTGAATACTTACTCCCCACCCTTTCAGTCAGAGACAACTGGGAATGAGGAAGAAGACTGCTGACAATGACTTAGATCTTGAAGAAAAGGTATAATTTTCCAAACTATGTGTTCACAAGAGACAATAATGTTCCATTTTAAAAATCTAAAACCAATTATGTCATCAATTAGATTACTCAGCCCTTCCACCTTTACTTAGGAAGTGTTAAGGAGTGGAGGAAGCTCAGAATGCTATACTGCCTTCACTTCTTAAACTAACAGACCAAAAAAAAAAATAAGAACAGGGTTTCCTAGACTAACACTGCAACATGTTCTTTTTCCTGAAACCGTTATATTTATACAACAAGACTATTAACACGTTGCCACAAATGATGGCTATAGTGGAAAAAATGTGTTTCTAAGCACGGTCGTCAATTTAAAAGTGTGCGGCAACGTGTTAGAAGGAGTTTCTGAGTGGTGCCAGTGATTATGTTGTTTACTACAAAAGGAAAGGTTGGTGATTTGGATTTATCAAGAAACTCCTTAAAAAAATTATGCTCCTGATAATCTTCATCCAAAATATCATTAGCATTGAAAGTACTATGAGATGATTCTACTCTGGCCAATATTGTTGATATTTGTTAGGTATCATCAAGGCACCTATGATTCACAGCAACCCTGTGAGTAATGGACCTGAACCTTGCCCTCCTGTGCCATCCTTCTAGTTCCTGATGTACTTGAACCCATTGACAGAGTCACTGTGTTGATTCATCTTGTTAAGGGTTCTTCTCCCTTTTGCTGACTCTCCACCCTCCCAACTAGGATGTCTTTTTCCAAGGACTGGCCTTTCCTAATAACATGTTGAAAATATATGGGACAGTTTCATAATCCTTGCCTCTAAAGAACAACCTGCTTACACTTTCTCCAAGACATATTCCTTAGTCCTTTTGGTAATCTATTATATATTTCATAATCTTCTCCAACACCACAACTCAAAGGCATCTGAGGAGTTTATAATGAAATATTACTTTTCTAACCATTGAATTTGACTCTGCCATGTAGAAGGGCAGTAATATGTGAATAAGTTGCATTAGGCTCTCTTCAAGGGGATTGGCTATCTCCCCAATCTAAAATGGGATTGGCTAGTTTTGCCTTAAATTGAACAGATCGGCAGCAGAAGGAAGATGTTCTACCAGTAGAGAACCAGAGAATGCAACTCATCCTTCAGAACACTGGACAGACTAAAAGGGCCTATGGGAGCAATAGTCACACTGAAGAACCAGAGACCTGACATAAGATGAGACTTTGGGAGTGAAACGCCACTGGACCAGAGTTAAGAGTCTTTTTTCCAAAGTTTGTTGGAGGAGCAGGAATGGGAGAGTCAATATTAGCAGGACTATGAACTTTATAACACTTGCATAAAGCAAGAAGGCTCAAGGCAAAGGTGACTAATAGCAATTTTCAGAAATTATCCTGTTTTCTGCTACTAACCCAGATTATAACATTGTAACATCCCCAGTATGGTTCTGTGTAGTCTGTGAGCTGTCACATGGAATTTGAGACCCATGTAAAAGCAGTAAAGATTGTCTGATTGTAAAGAAGATTCTTTAAAGATTCTTAAAGATTGTAAGAAGTAAAGCAGTAAGATTAGGAATGAAATGAGAAAAGAGGAGTATAAGGGACAAGTCTGAACTTATGGGAGGGAATTGGTTTTGTGTTATTTATGCTATTTAAAGGAACAGTTTCACTTTTGTGAGGCTAGTCAATGTCAGATACAGCTGTCCTCATGAGAATTTTGCCCTTTTTAACAGCATCAATTCTTTTTCAGTCAATTGTATTTACTGTCCACCTTTCAGATCAATACCAAGTAATTTAAAGGATTGGATCAGTTGCATCTTAGTCTTTAAACTGCTGTTGTTGCTCTTTGGCATTTTGAAGAAGTTAAGAGCAGATCTTCACAGTGCAGTACATCTTTTGTTTTCTCTCTTCTGACTCTTGGTAGCAAAGATGTTGATACAGGACAGATGACCCATATTAACCATCTTCTCAATGATAGATCAACAGTCTTTCCAAATATTCTTTCTCCCTTTTCATGAGCAACCCACAACTTCTTTATATATGTTTCTGGTACCACTGCTAAGCAACTTCTATTTAATACCCAGGATATTCAGAAATGGGCCAACAATGTATTAGTTTAAGCCATCCCAAGGCTACTCTGTTTTTAAGACTATAGTTTGCAATCTAAAAAACTTCATCAGCCACAGTATCTCACTGTCAAATATATATTAGCGGTTCTGCAGCAAGAATAATTGAAAATGTTAAAATAAAAAAATAATTCCAAATAAAATCTCAATATCTATGTCCCAAATATCAATATTAAGTTCCATTAAGTTCCCAGTGAAACATGAGAGTCAAAGATTAATTCTCTTTGTAAATTAAAGTCCAGAAATATTCAGCCCAAAGGAATTGAAATCCCAAACTTTATGATCTTGTCTTTGTGAGTTAGAAGTCAAGAATTTAATATTGTAAGGTTAAATTATATTCTCCAAATTGACTTTTTCATTTTTTTGTTTTTCTTAGTCTTAGCTAAAGTGGTTCCAAACATCTCAGTAGAGTATAAGCTTCTCAATAGATACAGCCAGAGCTGTCAGTCATCTGAATGGATGTGGTTAGTCTGAGGCTTTAGATACTGTATTAATTCAATGTCAAGTCTCTTTTGACCTTTAAGAGTCTAGTCAGTAAATATCAGATACTTATCTGAGCATTTATTCTCTACACACTATATTTTGAAATATATTTTTTAGATAGTATGTTGTTGTTGTTAGATGCCACCAAGTACAACTCATAACAACCCCATAAACAACAGATCTGAACCTTGTTCTATCTTTTGCTGTACTCACACTTCTTTACACACTAGAAACCATTGCAGCAGTCAATCAATGTAGTCAAAGATCTTCTTGTTCGCCACCGACCCTCTGCCATTCTGAGGATCATGTCCAACGCCAAGGAATAGACTCTCCTACCAATGTACCCCAAGTATGTGAGGTAAAACTTTATCCTCTTTGCTTCTTTGGAACACTCTGGCTGTACTTTCTCCAAGACATATTTGTTAAATTTTTTGGCACCCTAGGGATGTGCTCACCAAGTTGTGCCAAGAAATCTGGAGAAGAACCACCCACCTGGCCAACAGACTGGAAGAGATCTATATTTGTTCCCATTCCAAAGAAGGGTGACGCAACAGAGTGTGGAAACTACAGAACAATCTCATTGATTTCACATGCAAGCAAGATTCTACTGAAGATTATACAAAAATGATTAGAACAGCACATCAGAAAACTGTCAGTAGTCCAGGCTGAGTTTAGAAGGGGTCGTGGTACTAGGGATATTGTACCTGATGTAAGATGGATCTTAGCTGAAAGCAGAGAATACCAGAAGAATGTCTATCTGTGTTTCATTGATTATGCAGAGGCATTTGACTGTATGGATCATAACACACTGAGGCTGACTCTGAGAAGAATGGGAATCCCGAACACTTGATTGTGCTTATCCAAAACCTATACTTGGACCAGAAACACTGCATGGTTCAAAACAGGGAAGGGTGTACACCAGGGATGTGTCCTACCTCCATACCTTTTCAACCTGTATGCAAAGCAGATTATCCGAGAGGCTGAGCTCTATGAGGATAAGTGTGGTGTCAGGATTGGTGGAAGATCTGTTAACAACCTGAGTTATGCAGATGACACAACCCTGCTTGCTGAAACTGAAGAGGACCTCATGCACTTGCTGCAGAGGGTAAAGGACTGCAGCCTTCAGTATGGACTGAGGTTCAATGTCAAGAAGACAAGGATTCTCACCACTGGACCAATTGGCAGCATCAGGATGGATGGCGAAGAGATTGAGATTGTTCACAGCTTCAGTTTGCTTGGCTCCACGGTCAACACTCTTGGCACCAGCAGCCAGGAAATAAAAAAATGTATTGCTATGGGAAAGTCTGCTGTTAGGGACCTCTCTAATGTACTCAAGAGCAACGGTATCTCTCTGGAGACTAAGGTGCGCCTGATACAGGCCATGGTCTTCGCAATCACTTGTTATGCATCAGAGAGTTGGACAATGACCAAGGAGGATAGAAGGAGAATTGATGCCTTTGAGCTGTGGTACTAGAGAAGAGTATCGAGAATACCATGGACTGCTCGGAAAACAAACAGATTTGTCCTGTAAAGGGTTAAACCAGGTGGCTCCTTGGAGGCAAGGATTCTGAGGCTCCATCTAACATACTTCGGACGTGTTGTGAGGAGAGACCGGTCCTTGGAGAAGGACATCATGCTTGGGAGGATGGAGGGACAGCACAGGAGGGGAAGGCCCTCTATGAGGTGGATTGATTCAGTGACTGGAATAATCGGGATGGGAGTGTCAGAGACAGTGTGATTGGCACAGGACAGAGCATAGTTTAGAGCTGTTGTACATAGGGTCGCGATGAGTCGCAAGCGACTTGACGGCACATAACAACAACAACAATATTTATGTGTTCCATTTCTTCTTAACACTGTCTAGTTTTCCTACAGTCACACTTCTCACATTCCATGTGCCAATCACCAGTTTCTTTTTACAGCTGTTCCTTCTTTGTATTTCCAAATTTGAGTGCTCAGCCTCAGTTGCCATATCTTTTAATCTAAGTGTGCTCTGCGGTGCATAGGGGTTTTGAAGGTCTGTTTTATTTTGGAAGTGGGTGGCCAGTCTTTCTTCCTAGTCTGTCTTAATTTGGATGCTCAGCTTTGGAACAACATCTGCAGACAAGCATTTTAGTGAAAGGAACAAATGAAAGACACTTCCCCTCCAGAGATAATCATACACACAGTGCCCTCCCTCTGCATGTTTGCCTTGTTCCTTCCCTTTCCCTGAATATTAGCATCCACTTCCTCCTACCCCATCCAGCAAAACCCTCCCTTCCCCCAGCAACACTTTGATATGATGACTTTGGCCACAAGTCCTGTCTGTAATGTCTTGCACCTTAAAATGTTGCTGGTATCTCATGCTCATTTAGATGAATTTAAGTCCAAATCTCATTATCAGTTTTAAGGAAGGATTTTTATCTCAGGCAGTACCGAGGAAAGGTTCTTGCCCCTGTGCTCCTGCTTCAGGAATGTTGTCCTGTGGAATAGTGTCTCTTTTTTTTTACCACAGGGCTGACACAATATGATACTATCCAGGGTGAGGACCATGTCTTCTTTAGATCAGGCGTGATAGGGTTGTTTATTTGTCCCATGAAGCCTAGGCTTTGGGTTTCTGGCACAAATCTTGAATGAAAGCATGTATTCATTTATCCTGATGCTGTTTATAGTTCCAGTGGTGAGGAGTCTTGTCTTCATGATGTTGAAATGCAATCCATATTGAATGCTATAGTGATCTTACCTTCCATCTTGTCCTTGTAACCCTATATCCAAGCAAACACTAATATAACTTTAGTTGCTATTAATTAGTTTTCATTTGCTGAAAAATTATACAGATAAACTCATAAAACATATTATTCTGTTTAGATTCTTTCACTTAGTATATTAATTTTTCTTTTATCCACAGTTATATTTATCAGTAGTTCATTTATTTTTGTAAATGAGTATTCCTTTTTCATATTCAGTTTTATGTTGATCAGAACCATTCCTAATTTGTAGCCTTCACTATTAGACCAATAGGCAACATCATGATAGATGGAGGCCACAATCAATGGTCTTGGTAACTGTATATATTGTTATGTGTCATCAAGTCACCTGAAACTCATGGTGACCATATGTACAACAGCCCTAAATCCTGCTCTATCCTGTGCCAATCTTACTGTCTCTGGCACACCTACCCTCATTACCCCTGTCACTGAATCAATCCCTCTCATAAAAGGTCTTCCTCTCCTGTGCTGTGCCTCCACCCTCCGAAGCATGACATCCCTCTCCAAGGACAAGCCCTTCCTTGCAACATGTCCAAAGTATGTCAGATAAAGCTTCAGAATCCTTAGATCCAAGGAGCATCCTGATTTAACCCTCTCCAGGATGAACCTGTTCATTTTCTTAGAAGTCCATTGAATATTCAATAATCTGCTCCAACACCACAACTCAAAGGCATCAAATCTCCTTCTATCATCCCTAGTAATATCTAGCTCTCTGATGTATAGCAAGTAATTGCAAAGATCATGTATCGGGAGCACCTTAGTCTCCAGAGTTACATTATTGCTCTTCAGTACTTTGGAGAGGTCTCTAACACAGACTTTCCCATCACAGTATGTCTTTTAATTTCTTGGCTGCTGGTGTCAAGAGTGTTGATTGTGGAGCCAAACAAACTAAAGCTGTTAACAATCTCAATCTCTTCATCATCTATCATGATGCTGCCAATTGGCCCAGTGGTGAAAATCCTGTTTTCTTGTTACTGAGCCTCAATCCATATTGAAGGCTGCAGTTTTTGACCTTCTGCAGCAAGTGCTTCAGGTCCTCCCCAGTTTGATCAAGCAGGATTGTGTCATCTCATAAGGCAGATTGTTGATGAGTCTTTGTCCAATCCTGATGCCACGTTTTTCCTCATACAGCCTAGCCTACTGGTTAATTTGTTCTGCATATAGATTGAAAAGGTATAGAGATAGGCCACATCCCTGATGTACACCCTTCCCAGTTTTGAACTATGCAGTGTCTCCTTACTCTATTCTGATAACTGTCTGCTGGTCCAAGCATAGGTATTGCATTAGTACAATCAAATGTTCTGGGATTCCCATTCTTCTCAGAGTTAGCCGCAGTTTGTTGTGAACCACACAGTCAAACACCTTTGCATAATCAATGAAACACAAATAGACATTCCTCTAGTACTCCTTGCTTTCAGCCAGAGTCCATGTAACATTAGCCACAAGATCCCTAGTACCACGACCACTTCTAAACCCAGCCTGGACTTCTGGCAGTTCTCTGCTGATGTTCTGTTCCTGTCATTTTTGTTTTTGTAAATATATTCCAAGTATGTTTACAAGAAGCATGAGTGCAGGTTATACACATAGATTTCACCTAATGGTATGCATAGGAATCAGATAGATTACATCTGTGGAAAGACAGTGGAGAAGCTCAATATCAGCTCTGAAAACTACACCAAGTGCTGATTGTGGAAAAGACCCCCAACTACTCATATGCAAGTTCAAGTTGAAGCGAAGGAAAATGAAATCAAATCCAAGGGAACCAAAATATGACTTTGAGTCTATCCTACCTGAATTTCAAAACCATCTCAAAAACAGGTTTGAGGCCTTAAACACCAGTGAATGAAGATCAGATGAGTTGTGGGAGGATATCAAGGATTTCATCCAGGAAGAGTACAAAAGGTCATTGCAAAGACAGAGGAGGAAGAAAAGAGCAAAATGGATGTCAGAAGAGACTCTAAATGTTGCACTAGAGCACTGAGAAGACAAAACAAAGGGAAGAAACCAAGATATTAAAGAGATGAACAGAAGATTTTAAAGGGTAGTATGGAAAGACAAAGTAAAGTATATTACAATGAAATGTGCAAGGAGCTGGAGTCAGAAAATCAAAAGGAATGAACTTGCTCAGCATTTCTTAAGCTCAAGGAACAGAAGAACAAAACCAAACCTCAAGTTGCAATACTTAATGATGCTTTGGACAGAATATTAAATGATCCAGGAAGTATTAAAAGAAGATGGAAAGAGTATATAGAGTCATTTTATGGAAAGGAATTGGCAGACACTGTGAAGAATTTCATGAAATTCTTGAAATTTCATTAAATATGAGCAAGAGCCTGTGGTGATGAAGGAAAAAGTTCATGCTGCTTTGAAAGAATTGGCAAAAAATAAAGCCCCAGAAACTGATGTTATACCAATAGACGTAGTTCAAGTAACAGATGCTGCCCTGGATTTGCTCACTAAGTTGTGCCAAGAAATCTGGAGGACAACTATCTGGCAACTGACTGGAAGAGATCAATGTTTGTTCTCAACCCAAAGAAAGGTAACATGACATGAAATCATCAAAAAATATCATTAATATGACATACAAGCAAAATTCTGCTGAAGATTATTTTAAAAAAAAACTAAACTAAAACAAATGAAAACCCAATATATGTTGTTGTTGTTATGTGCCATCGAGTCGCCTACGACTCATAGTGACCCTATGTCCAACAGCCCTAAACTCCGCTCTGTCCTGTGCCAATTGCACCGTCTCTGACACTCCCATTCC
>NW_006399897.1:8477530-8510902 GCF_000299155.1 Elephantulus edwardii
AACGCAGGTTGTTGATAAATCGTCCACCAATCTTGACCCCACATTTCTCCTCATAGAGCCCAGCCTCCCGGATAATCTGTTCTGCATATAGGTAGAAAAGGTATGAAAATAGGATGCATAACCCAGTATATAAGAAATCAAAAACCTTGCTGCATTGGCAGAAATCTGTCATCAAGTACCTACCCAAAGTTCTAAGGAACAAGCATGTAAGTTTAAAGGCTAAAATTTTGTTATGTGCTGATAAGTTGCTTGCAACTCATAGTAACTCTTATCTACAACAGCCCAGAAACATGCTCTACCCTGTGCCAACCTTATTGTCTCTCATAAGCCTACCCTCAATACCCCAGTCTCTGAATCAATCCATCTCATCAAGGGTCTTCCTCTCTTGAACTGTCCCTCCACCCTCCTAAGCATGATGTCCCTCTCCAAGGACCAGTCCCTCCTTACAACATGTCCAAAGTATATTTCCTTTAGATCAATATGTAGAAGTGGAATGATTAAGCTATATGGCAAATGCATATTTTTCTTTGGTATAATTACTTTGTACTTTGTGCACAGGTTGGCTTTTTAGTTGTAATTTGAGTTAAATATACAAAAGAAATTCCTTTTTCATTTAACCACTCATTCACATTTTGTTTTATAACACTAATTAAAACACCCACATTTCTCCAGCAGCAGTGTTAGCCAATTAATTGCTGATAAGTGTTATTATCTACCTGCCCATAGGATGTAGGTAAAAGGTTTCTTCTAGCTCTAGGACCTGCAACTTCCCATCTTTTCTCTGCTGATCCTTCTCTCAGACATCTCTCTAACTACCCTGTTCCTTTCAATCCACCCTCTGGGATGGGAGCTTCTTTAACCCTATGACTTAAACAATAGCAGCCCCGCCCTTCCTTTTCTAGGAGCCCCTCCCACACACATGGGAGTTTCCTTCTGTAGTTTCTTCATTAAACTTTGTTTAAGCTCATCACTCAAGAGCCACGGTGTGTCTCTGGAGACTAAGGTACAACTGGTACAGGCCATGGTCTTTGCAATCATTTGTTATGCATCAGAGAGCTGGACAAAAACCAAGGAGGATAGAAGAAGAATTGATGCTTTTGAACTTTGGTGTTGGAGGAGAGTGCTGAAGGTGCCATGGACTGCTAAGAGAACAAACAGATTCACCCTGGAGAGGGTTAAACCAGACTGTTCCTTGGAGGCAAGGATTCTGAGGCTTCGTCTGACATACTTTGCTCTTGTTGTAAGGAGAGACCGGTCCTTGGAGAGGGACATCATGCTTGGGAGGGTGGAGGGCAGGCGCAGGATGGGAAGATCCCCTGGGAGATGGATTGAGTCAGTGACTGGGGCAATAGGGATGAGTGTGTCAGAGGCAGTGAGATTGGCACAGGACAGAGCAGAGTTTAGAGCTGATGTACATAGGGTCGCTATGAGTTGCAAGCGACTTGATGGCACATAACAACAACAACAACAAACTCATTCTGAAAAAATAAATAAATAGCATATAAATACCAAGAGCATAATGCACTTTTCCTGCTTCCTTTCAATAAATTTCATTTCCATTAATTTTTTTGTCCCAACACTTCCTGCCTTCATCAGTTTATGTTTGGACAAATGATGATCTTTTGACTTGGTAGTGCTGGCAATTTAAGGAGTTATTTCTTCCCTGCATGATTTGTGACTTTATAGAGCTGATAATGCTTGACTTCAAAATTAAAACATAAAAATGGATGAACTTTCTTTTGATTATATGACAAAACTAAAAATGAGAAATAAAAGCTGCAAACATCACTAATAAATAAGAATTGGAATGCACAAAAATGAATCTAGGAAAATGAAAAATAGTTAAAAATGAAATGGAACACATAAAGATCGATATCCTATGCATTAGAGGGTTGAAATGGATTGTTTTTAGTCATTTTAAATCTGACAGTCATGTGATCTACCATGCCAGGAATGACAATTGAAAAGGAACAGTGTTGAATTCATCATCAAAAAGAGGATTTTCAAGATCTATCCTGAAATACAATGTTTGTTAGAATGTTATCCATGTATACACAAAGAAGTTCCATTAATACAAGTATTCAAATCTATTCATCAACCAGGAGAACCAAAGATGACTACATTGAGAACTTCTACCAGTTTCTACAGTCTGAAATTTATTTAACATGCAATAAATAAGCATTACTATTAAATGGTGACTGAAATGCAAAAGTTTCAAAGAAGGACTGGTTGTTATTATTTGCCATCAAGTCACTTGCAACTCATAGCGACTTTATGTACAAGAGCCCTAAATTGGGCTCTATCTTGTGCCACTCTTACTGTCTCCAACACACTTACTACCACCACCCCAATCACTGAATTTATCCATCTCATAGAGGGTCTTTCTCTCCTGCACTGTCCCTCCACTTTCCCAAACATGACGTCCCTCGCCAAGGACTTGTCCCTTCTTGCAACATGCCCAAAGTATGCCAGATGAAGCTTCAGAATCCTTGACTCCAAGGAGTACTCCAGTTTCACCCTCTCCAGGACAAACCTGTTTGTTCTCCTAGCAGTCCATGGTATAGTCAACACTCTTCTACAGCACCACAGCTCAAAGGCATCAATTCTCTTTCTATTATCCCTAGTCACTGTCCAGCTTTCCAATGCATAGCATGCAATTGCGAAGACTATAGCCAGGATCAGGTGCACCTTAGTCTTGAGCCTAATGTTGTAGCTCTTCAGTACTCTGAAAAGGTCCCTGACTGCTGACTTTCCCAATGCAATTCACCTCTTGATTTCCTGACTCCTGGTACCAAGAGTGTTGACTGTGGAGCCAAGCAAACTAAAACTGTTAACTATCTCAATCTCTTCACCTTCCATACTGGTAGTTGGATAATATGGTCTTGGTGACAGACATGAGACTGGAGATAGCATGTTAGAATTTTGTACTCTTGATGATTTTTTCATTGTTGTTGTTATGTGCAGTTGAGTTGCTTGTGACTCATAGTCACCCTATATACAACAGTCATATATCCTGCTCCATCTTGTGCCAATCTTATTTGTCTCTGACACAGCTACCCACCACTACATTAGTCCATGAAGAAATACATTTTGTAGATGGTCTTCCTCTCTTACACTGTCCCTCTGCCCTTCCAAGCATGACATCTCTCTCCAAAGACTTATCCTACCTTGCAAGATGTCTAAAGAATGGCAGATGAAGCTTCAGAATTCTTGCCTCCAAGGAACAGCCTGCTTTCACCCTCTCCAGGACGAACCTGTTTGTTCTCCTATATAAAAGCCCAAACAGCATAAACAGTGACTATATACATGGAAGTTACCTGATAAACTTCCTAGGAATTAGACGACAAAAACTGTTAGAAGAGACATTGAAAAGCTCAGTATCAGTAGTCAAAAGACGAGGGGCTGGCTGTGGAACAGATTATAACCTAGTTATATACATGTTCAAATTGAAGGTTAAGAAAAACAAGTCTGTGAGAACTGAAATACAACCCAGAGTCTATCTCAATTGTGTTTAAAAACTATCAAGAATAGATAACACTGCGTTGGGACAGATGAAGGGAAGAACTGTTCAAAAGGAATATATGACTAGCCATTATATATATGACAACAATCTGGAACAAGCGGGGCAGGGAAAAGTGGACTGGAGGAGGCAGAAGTGAAGGGGATGGAAGGAAATGTGTGATGATAAGTGAATGAAAAATAATAATAATTTAAAACCAAAACCAATCTCTAATTGATTTGATGCATTGAACACTAAGATCAGATGAGTTGTAGATAAAATGACATCAAGTACATGATCTATGAAGAAAATTTTTAAAAATCATTAAAAAAGGTAATGAAGAAAGAAAAAAACCCCAGAATGGGTATCAGAAGAGACTCTAAAACTTGAACTGTAATGACAAGAAGCCAAAACAGGGGAAGAATGATGAAGTAAGAGAATTGAATAGATTTTAAAGGACAGACTAAATAAATAAAGCAAGGTATTAACAAATAATCTCAGTGCTTCTCAATCTGAAAGAACTCAAGAACAAATATAAGCCTTGAATTACAATACTAAAAGATTCTAAGGACAAAATCTTGAATGATGTTGTTGTGTTGTTGTTAGGTCTCATCAAGTCAAGTATGGCTCATAGCTACCCTATGAACAAAAGATCTGAACCCTGTTCTATCTTGCGCCATTCTCACACTTCCTGACACACAAAAACCCAGTGTGCCCTATGAACACTAGAGGAATGAAGATAGTTATAGTAGTATAGTAGTGGAGTTCAGAGTGGAAGTCTGTTCAAATGAAGAAAAACAATAACAAACACCTTGAATGATGAGGTTTCAAAAGAAAATGCAAGGAATACATAAAACACTTTTAGCAAAAACAGTTTACATGAAACCATTTCAGGAAGTAGTCCTTGATCTGATCAAGAACTAATGGTAATTAAGAAAAATGTCTAAGCTGCACTGAAGACTTTGATGAAAAATAAGCCCCTGGGAACTGATGGAATGCTAATTGAGGTTTTTCAACAGATGAAGCTTTGGACATCCTTACCAGTCTCTGCCAATAAATTTGCAAACAACTTTCTGGCTAGCCAACTTGAAGAGACCCATATTTGTTCTCATTAAAAAAAAAAAAAAGATGATACAACAGAGTGAGGAAATCAGTTAAAAATATAACTAATATCAGATGCCTGTAAAATCTTGCAAACAATTATGCTAGAACAGTACATTAAAAAAGAATTACCAAAAATTCCAGCTGGATTCAGAGGAGGCCATGGAATGAGGAATAAAATGTCTGTTGTCAGATCTTATTGAAAAACAGAGAATTCCAGAAAGATGTTTACTTGTTATGTTTTCATGGCTATGTAAAGACATTTAACTTTGTAAATAATAACAAATTATGGCTAATGTTGAAAAGAATGGGAATTTCAAAACAACTGTGCTCATGTGAAGCCCAAACATAGAGCATGGGACAGTGATCCAAAGACATAAAGAACACACTGTGTGATTTAAAATCAGAAAAGATATGTGTCAGGATTGTATCCTCAGTCTATTCCTATTTAATTTATAGGCTGAACAAATTATTCAAGAATTTCTATTATATGAAGATTGTGGCATTTGGATTGGAGGAAGGCTGATCAACAACCTGTGCTCTGCAGATGGCACAACCTTCCTTACTGAAAGTGAAGAAGACCTGAAGCCCTTACTGAAGAAGATCAAAGACTTGGGGTGTATCTCAAAATTAAGGAATCTCTGGTGGCTTAATGGTAGGGAATTATGCTACCAACTGAAAGGTGTGTTCTTCTAATCCAACAGATTCTCTGTGAAAGAAAGATAGGCAGTCTCCTCCCATGCAATTACTGCCTCTAAAAACTTGCTGGAAGGTTAGCTTTGGGTTGGTTCCAACTCAATGGTACTCAAGAACAGCATTAAGAAGAGAAAAATCTTCACCACTTGGCCAAAAAGCAACATCATAATAGATGTAGCAAAGTTTGAAGTTATGAACAATTTCATTTCTCTGGGATCTGCACTCAAAACCAACGATAACACTCTCAAGAAATCAAAACACATTGGGGAAACTTGGTGCCAAGAACTCTTTAACGTGCTAAAAAACAAGGATGTACGTTTAAGATTAAGGTTCACCTGATACAATGCATGGCATTTTCAGTATTTCCTGTGTATCTGAAAGTTGGAGAATGAATAAGGATGACAAAAGAATGAATGTCTTTCTAGTGTTTGCTAAGAGTATTGGAAATACCATGGACTGCCAGAAGAACAAACAGTACAGTCTTGGAGGATGTGCAAGTAGAGTGTTAGAGGTAAATTGGTGAAACTTCATCTCACATACTATGATCATATTTTTAAGAGAGATCAGTTATTGGAAAAAGACATCATGCTGGGAAAAAAATAGAGGGTTAGCAAAAGAGAAGAAAACATGAATGAGACGGATTGACATAGTAACTACTACAATGAACTTGAACATGACAGAGATTGTGAGGCTGGTTCCTATGACAATCTATTCTTCTGAGATTAAGATCAGATTAGTTATAAAGAGGCAAAGGAAAAAATGTCCCAAAAGTTTAATCAGTTATACCACTCCATCATTTTAATCATTAACTGTTCCTCATCTTCCCTCCAGCCCAAATGTCCCAGCTGTCCACAGTGGTACAGGATAGGGCAAAGTTAGAACTGTTGTTCATAGGATCACTGTGAGTCATAGTCACCTTGAAGGTACCTAGCAAAAACAGCAAAAGAGAAGAAAACTCTCAGTGAGATGGTTTGACCCAATTACTGCACCACTGGGCTCAAGTGTGTCATGGATGGTGAGGATGGCATAGTATAGAACAGGAACAGGATCTGTTGTTCATAGGGTCACTGAGGCATACCTGACTTGACAGCATCTAATAACAATAAAAATCAGTAGGGTCTTGTTCTGTTAACCAATATCTGACTCTGATCATTCAACTCCATCAGTGGCTCTGTGGGAGAAAGTCAGGCATTCTCATCTCTGTGATTTACAGCCTTTGGAAACTCACTGGAGGGTCAAGTATGAATAAGATACAATTCAATAGCAATGAGTGAATAAGCATACACTCACATCTTATTGTGATTTTACTTTGCATTTTTCTATTTAATAGCAAAATTAAGTATTTGTCCATGTGCATATTTGTTTTGGTGGTGTAGGAAGTTGTAAAGCTAACCCAAATGTACCACCTGTGTGAGAGTTTAAGTTTGCCAGCAACTCCCTGGGAGAAAGCCCGGCTATCTTTCTGTTCCATCTGCAGCCTCTTATAACCCACTGGAGGATCAGCCAGGAGTGGGTTCTGACTTGACAGCAATAATTTTAAGTCTTTTGAATTTTAGTGGTTATTTTTAATTTGCCAAAGAATAGTCTTTGGTGAAATTTCTTTTCAAACAAGTATCTCACTTATTTTCCAAAGTTGACTGTTTATATATTCTGGAGAAATGTTCTTTATGAAATATTTAATTAGCAAAATATTTTCTCCCAAACTGTATCCTGTTTTCTATGATATAAAAGTTATTATTTAGAACTGGTGTTAATTCTTCTTTAAATGTTAGATATATAATTAGCAAATTAAATTGGCAAACTTGTTTTTCCAAGACTATGTCCTGTGTTCTATGTTGTGGAAGAGATTATGTTGAGCTAGTGTTAATCCTTCTTTAAATGTTTAGTACAATTTTTCCAGGGAAACTATTTGGGCCTGGAGGTTTATTTGTTGAAGAAATTTTATGCAGAAATTAAAATGTTTTAGTAGTTCTAGGAATATTCAGGTTACCTATTTTAATCTTAGTTGTATTTTGGTTATTGTTGCTGTCAAGTTCCTTCCAACATGTAAGTTTTAGTAAAATTTTATTTTTAAGGAATTTGTCTGTTTCATCTATGTTCCTGCATCTATGTGTGTAGAGTTATTCATAATATTATTTTGTTATTAATTTTAACAATTTCATGACTGAATTATTTTTGACATTTTTATTTTTTATTCCATATGATTTCTATGGAAAGATATACTGAAAGTAAGGAAATATGAGATAATACAGATTTGTATGCAATTATATGAGAAACATAGATTTCAAAAGAATAGGTGGCAATGTGTACAATAACTGGGATAGCAGCTTCCTTAGAAACCTGAGAGGCTGAAAAGATTAACAGGTTTTATATGTTCCACAGATCACAAAAGGGTTAACATCTAAGGTGTCTCCAGAGGTAGCCCTTCTTTCATTCCTGATATTCATAATTTTGTCTTCTTTTTCTCATGAGTTTTTTATCAGTCTTACATTTTTAATCAATTTTATTTATTTAAATAACCAAATTTTTATTTTATTGGTGTCTTCTGGTTTTAATTATAGTATTATGTGCATTGTTTCCCCTCTTATGCTTACTTTATTGCTTTTACTAGACTTAAGGTTGGGAGCTCTAGTGGTCTAGTGGTAAGGAACTGTGCTGCCAACCCAAAGGGACACGGTTCTTATCCTCCAGCTACGGCATGGCAGAAAGATAGGTTTTCTCCTCCTATGTGATTTAGTGCTCTGAAAAACCACTGGAAGGTCAGCTATGAGGTGGTTCTGACTCAATGGTACATAACAGTCTTAAGGTACACATTTAGGTTAATGATAGCCTTGGGGTTTTTTTGTACAGTAGAAGAAGAATTCCCTGGATGTTGCGGAGGAAGGGAGGGCCTCAGGTCAGGACAGATCGCCTAAGATCTAGATAAGTGCAAGCCTCCCAGTGGCCTTTAATATGAGGTAGAGAAAGCTCCCTGGTTGTGTATAAGTGCACTACAGATCCCTATAAAACTGAGCTCGATTGACTCTCTGATCTGCTCTCAGAGTGGTGTATCTCCATCGTGCTTACCCCAATAGGGTGTCACTCTTAAGTTGCTGGTGAACAGACAGCTACACCTGTAGTCTTTTTAGAGTGTGAGTGACACAATAATGTGTTTATCAGTTTTCCCCCTTGAGTTCACCATTTTCCCTCTAGCATTTCTTAGCCTGGAATCTGAACAACTTAAAACCCAGAAATGGTGTCTTGTTGCAACATGATATCACACCAGGAGTAGCCCTCCATCAAGGAACTGAGAATGAAACTCCTGGTGACATGATGTCTTGGAAATACACCCTGCACCCCCCCCCCACACACACACACACATGTCTGTTGTTGTATCTCCAAGAATTGGTGTCACAGAAGACTGGTAACAAACAGCCTGTAGATAGCAATTACTTTGAGGGTGTTGCACCTTCCTCTCTGAAAGGAAGAGTGGACCCAAGAACATGAAATGAATGTCTTTTGATCCCCTCCCTCCCAATAAGTTTGCTGGTAGCCTCAGATGCAGATACAGGCACAATTAGTGCACAGTAAAGAGTAGTAAATAAACCTGTGTATTCCTGGCTGATGGACAGAAAAGAAGAGAGCCAAGGAAGTTCTATTGATCCTGAGAAGGCACTCATCTCCACATTGTGCATATGTAGACCTTATACTTTAACCTTCACATTTGAGATCTATTTACATGCAGCAAAGCATTTCAAGTGATAAATGTTGATTTTCTGAAATTCAGGTGGGATGAACTCAAAGTCATATTTTGGTTCCCGTGGATTCGGGTTAAATTTTCCACAGCTTCAGCTTGAACTTGCTTATGAGTAGCTGGTCTTGCTTGTGAGTTATGAGGTGGTCTGTCCCTCAATCAGCTCCTGGCCTTGTTTTCACAAGCTTCTCCAGCGATTCTTTTCACAGATATAATTGATCTGATTCCTATGCATACCATCAGGTGAAATCCATATATATAACCTGCATTTATGTTTCTTATAAAATGTATTTGCAGTGAATAAGTCATTGATTGTGGAAAATTCAATCATTCTCTCTCCAGCTTCATTTCTGTCACCAAGTCCATATTTTCCAACTACTGATTCTTCTTCTCTATTCCCCACTTTTGCATTCCAGTCACCCATTATTATCAAAGCATCTTGATTGCATGTTCGATTGATCTCCAACTCTAAAAGTTGGTAGAAATTATCTGTTTCTTCTTCTTTGGCTCTGGTTGTTGGTGCATATATCTGAATAATAGTGGTATTCACTGGACTTCCTTGTAAGCATATGGATATTATGCTGTCACTCACAATGTTGTACTTCAAGACAGATCTAGAAATTACTTTTTTAACTATGAAAGCCACTCCATTTTTCCTCACCTTTTCATATGATCATCTGACTCAAAGTGTCCCATTCTGGTCCATCTCATCTCTCCAATGCCTAATATGTTAATAATTTCTTTCTTTAAATGTCTGTTCTTCCTACATTCATGATTCTCACTTTCCATGTTCCAATCACTAGTGTCTGCTTACAACTGTTCCTCTTCCTTTGTATTTCCATACTTGAAAGTTCTACCTCATTTCCCTCCCTGTTAGTCTGCATCCCACCTCAATTTCAGAACCATCTCAGGGACAGGTTTGAGGCCTTGAACACTAATGAGTGAAGACCTAATGAGTTGTGGGAGGATGTCAAATGTATCACCCAGGAAGAGTGCAAACTGTCATTAAAAGACAGAAGAGAGAAAAAAAAAAGACCAAAATGGATGTCAGAAGAAACTCTGAAGATTGCACTGGAATGCAAAGAAGCCAAAGCACAAGAAAGAATTCAAGATAATAAAGAGCTGAGCAGAAGATTCCAAAGGGCAGCACGGGATGACAAAGCAAAATATTACAATGAAATGTGCAAGGAGCTGGAGTCGGAAAATCAAAAGGGCTGAACTGGCTCAGCATTTCTTAAGCTCAAGGGACTGAAGAACAAATTTAAACCTCAAGTTGCTATAATCAAGGATGCTTTAGGCAAAATATTAAATGATCCAGGAAGTATTAAAAGAAGATGGAAAGAATATACTGAGTCACTGCATCAAAAGGAACTGGCAGACACAGAAGAATTTATTGAAATCACATATAAGCAAGAGCCGATGGTGATGAAGGAAGAAGTTCAAGCTGCTTTGAAGGAAATAGCAAAAAAATAAGGCCCCAGGAATAGACGGTATACCAATTGACATATTTCAGCTAACAGATGCTGCCCTGAATGTACTCACCAAGTTGTGCCAAGAAATCTGGAGAACAACCACTTGGCCAACTGACTGGAAGAGATCTATATTTGTTCCCATTACAAAAAATGGTGACCCAACATACTGTGGAAACTCTAGAACAGTATCACTGGTTTCACACTCAAGCAAGATTCTACTGAAGATTATCCAAAAATGACTGGAACAGCACATCAACAGAGAACTGCCGGAAGTCCAGGCTGGGTTTAGAAGGGGTCGTGGTACTAGGGATATTGTGGCTGACGTTAAATGGATCTTGGCTGAAAGCAGAGAATACCAGAAGAATGTCTATCTGTGTTTCATTGATTCTGCAAAGGTGTTTGACTGTGTGGATCATAACAAACCGTGACTGACTCTGAGAAAAATGGGAATCCCAGAACACTTGATCGTTCTAATGCAAAACCTGTACTTGGGCCAAGAAGCAGTCGTCAGAACAGAGCGAGGAAACACTGCATGGTTCAAAATTAGGAAAGGCGTATGCCTGGCATGTGTCCTATCTCCATACCTTTTTAATCTGCATGAAGAACAGATTATCTGAAAGGCTGGCACTATGAGGAGAAGTGTGGCATCAGGATTGGTGGAAGATCTATTAACAATCTTTGTTATGCAGATGACACAACCCTGCTTGCTGAAACTGAGGAGGACTTGAAATGCTTTCTGCAGAGGGTCAAGAACTGCAGTCTTCAGTATGAATTGAAGGTCAGTGTCAAGAAGACAAAGATTCTCACCACTGGACCAATTAGCAGCATCAGGATGGATGGTGAAGAGATTGAGATTGTTAACAACTTTAGTCTTCTTGGATCCACAGTCAACACTGTTGGCACCAGTAGCCAGGAAATCAAAAAACGTATTGCGATGGGAAAGTCTGCTGTTAGGGACCTCTCTAGGGTACTGAAGATCAATGGTGTCACTCTGGAGGCTAAGGTGCATCTGATACAGGCTATGGTCTTTGCAATCACTTGTTATGCATCAGAAAGTTGGACAATGACTAGGTAGGACAGAAGGAGAATTGATGCCTTTGAGCTGTGGTGCTGGAGGAGAGTATTAAATGTACCATGGACTGCCAAGAAAACGAACAGATTCATCCTAGATAGGGTTAAACCAGGCTACTCCTTGGAGGCTACTCCTGGGGCTTCGTCTGACATACTTGGGACATGTTGTAAGGAGGGACAGGTCCTTGGAGAGGGACATTATTCTTGGAAGGATGGGAGGGATGGCGCAGGAGGGGAAGACCCTTTATGAGGTGGATTGATTCAGTGACTCGGGTAATCGGGAGGGGTGTGTCAGAGACATTGAGATTGGCACAGGATAGAGCAGGGTTTAGGGCTGTTGTACATAGGGTCACTATGAGTCGCAGGCGACTCGACAGCACATAACAACAACATCAATATGGTGACTGAACATATTAAAGGCCTCCTATTCTGACTTATACTTTTTTTGATGATGGCAATCTGCCATCATCTTGGTCTTTGTCTCTCTGAGCATATATCTTTTAAATTTTTTATGTATCATTTTAAGATTGTCTATCCTCATTCCTTTTTACCAACTATTACTTTTACTGTGTTTTTTCATGATCTGCTGAGAGATAATCAATGTAGCATCTCAACACATTGTATCCTATACCACCAAGCCTCACAACTTCACATACTTCTTGTTTTATAGATTATTAATAACTCCATGCTTCAGGTTTTCTCTGTGTTTCATTTTGAATAATTTTGACTGCTATGTTTTCAAGCTTATTACCCTTTTTTATGCAATGTCTTATTAAATGTTAGGGAGCACTGGTAGCTTAGTTGTAATGAGTTGTGCTGTCAACTTAAAGTTACACAATTAGCATCCTCTAACAGCTCCTTGGGAGAAAGATGTATGATCTCTTGCTGTATGATTTATTGCATCTGAAAACCTGTTGGAGGGTCACTTATAAGTGTGTTCTGACTCTATGGTACAGATTATCAACAATAATAAATCGTTAACCCAACCAAATGTATTTTGTTTATTATTAATATTTTCACCACACTGTAGTTTTGGTACTGTGTACTATTCTCCGAGTTCCTTTACCTATGCCATTCCTTGGTCAATGTTGGTTGATTAATATTTCTTTAAATTCTTTGAATGGCCTCTTAATATATTATTAGTTATTAGAAGCTGTGAGCTTTCCTTTCTTTAGTACAGTATATATATACACACACACAGAGAGTATTCCTATAAATATTGTTCTATTTAGACTGGGAAAATTCAGTTTCTTAAAAGCAGCTTGTTGTCTTTGGCTTTTTCTCTCAAGTGTTGTTAGGTGGAACCAAAACAATTCATTTAGGGCTGATTCTTCTCTCTTGGGCAATCAGGAGGGACAAGTTCCCAAAATGACATCATGCTTGTGAAAGTAAAGGATCATCAGAAGAGAGGAAGACTCTCAAGGATATGGACTAATGCAGAAACTGCAACAATGATTGTAAACACAGCAGAGATTATGAGGGTGGGGCAAAGTCTGGTAAGGGTTCAGTATGTTGTACACAGAATTACTGTGTTGGAGCCAACTCAATGGCACCTGAAAGCAACAATGGAAACAAAATAATTCTGAGACTGTTCAAATCCTTGTAAATTATGGTGTGGTTGCTTGGGTTGTTTTGTTTTGTTTTGTTTTGTTTCACTGACTGATTGGAAAAGACATTCCTTCTTTTTATCCTTGGGGATAATCCTTAGCATTCACTTGAGTAATCATTCTCTCATGGGAGAAGGATGGGAAATCTCTCCCAGGCTATTAACTGCCTCTGAAAACCCGTTGAAGGGTCAGCTATAGGTTGGTTTCTTCTTGACGGTACAAAACAACAATAACCACCATTCTTTAGGTTTTAGGTAGTTTATGCACATTTGTATGCTGCCTAGTCTTTTACTGAAGACTTGAATGGGATGCTGTAATGGTTTGGGGAATTCTTTCTGTGCATGGAGCTTTCTCTTCTTTGGTTGACTTCACTGTGAATCCTAGCTACCTGGTCATTCCTACTTCAGTCTCTTCAAGTGAAGGATAGCCAGAAGAGAATAAAATGATCTCTGGTAAGTAAGCAGGGACAGTCCTAGAGTTTGTTAACAGTTTTATTTCCTGTCTCTCAGGAATGAATTTCACTCATTGTCTATTGGTCAATCATTGCTTCATATATTTTGCCCTGTTTTTTATCTAAATCTACAGAGAATAAATCTAACCACCATTGTTCCATATTAGAAGGGAGCAGAAATCCTTGATTTTTTTGAAAAATATTGATTTTTTTACTATTTGGGAATGTAGCATATCACTTTGTCCCTGAGTTATCTTGTGAACTTCTAGAATACATCCTTAAAATACAGTATTTCCTTAAATAATAATGTTACTTAAACTTTTTTAAAAGACAATTTTTGATAGTGTGATAATGGTACACTTTTCTGCTTTCATTATTCAGATTATGTATACCAACTTTTCTTAAACAGACTTGTATTTCTGTACAAAAATTAACATAGAGCAGCTGGTATTTTATAAAACTATGATGCTAGACATGAGTTTTGGATAGGAAGTGGAGGCGAATACTATATTTGTTTGAATGTGCATAGGATTTTAATTAAGCTAAAATTAAGCACAATAGAACATGTCCAGGAAGCTGATGACTTTTATTCTCAGAGAAGTCTTGAGTTCAACACTTCCATGACCAAGATAGTCAGAAATATAGTTTTTATGTGTAGATCTCTGAATAGAGTTCTAAACACTTAAACAACAATACAATTTTAAAATGGATTTAAATATTAATTTAAAAATAACAATATCTGTTTTAAAAAAAGAAAAAATCAACATGGTTGAAATAAGATTTAGAATGTGTAAATTATTGATCTGGGTCCTCTGTGTTTTCTACTCAGGATTCTCATACACTATTTTTTCATTTGTTTAAAAAAGAAATATTCAAAATTAAGGAAAAGAGCAATCATCAGTAAAACCTAACACAATGAAATGTTTATATTATTTTCAACCAAATATTATTATTGTTTCTTTCCTGGAATCTTGTAATATTCTTTGAAGATCTAGATTTAAAATCTGGAAAAGCTTCAGTAAAAGTTATTCATTAGAATCCATATCAACTTCCTATAGATTTCAAGGTATTGAAATAGAGATTCTCAAGGAGATGGAGTGACAGAATAACTATAACAATAGACACAAGTATATCTGAAATGGTAAGTATGGCACAGGGAAGACCAAGGTTCAGACGGTTACGATAAGTTGAAGTCAACTCCTCAGTGGCACCTAACAGCAACATCAACAATATTCTAAGGGTTGAGAATAAAAAGGTGAACAAGCCTCATCCAAAGTATGAAGTACTGTGGTTAAGTTGTAGGGATTCTACAAATGAGTTAGTGCTGTGGCATGCCATCTGAGGCTGCAAGTGAAGGACACTGTCTGGCCAGATGGATGTGCTCATGAGGAATTCCTGCAGGAGTCATGAACAATGATGAGAAATAAACTTATCAATGGAGATGGCACAGAAAATTCCAGAGTTAGGATTAGACTTCTGGATGAGGTTAATTAGGATTAACATTAAAAACAGGAAGGAGGTTAGATGTATTTTCAAATGTCTGGCAAAGGCAATGCCATTACAGAAACATAAGGAGAATAAAATTTAAGAGTGGAGAGAAAGGCAGTACCTATGTCTTATGTCTTATGTAACTCGGACTTTACCCTGTAGATAATACACATTGAAGGCTTTAAACCATGTAAAATGTGAGCATAGTTTCATTTTTCATTTGAAGGAGCAATGATAGCAAAATGTGAAATGTGTTGATCTACTAATGTAAGATCAGTGATCCAAAACTCCTGGTCTGTGGGAGAAAGTTGAGCAGTCTTCACCTGTTAAGATTTACAGTTTCAGGATCCCAGAGGAGAATCACTGTGAAATAGAACCCACTTGATGGCGGTGGATGTAGTTTTGGTTTCATTTTCCTTTAGGCAAGATTGTTGTTGTTGTTGTTGTACCATAGAGTCAGAACCGACACATAACTGACCCTCCAGTGGGTTTTCAGAGACAGTTAATAGCAAGGAGGAGATTGCCTATCTTTCTCCTAGGAAGTGACAAGTGACCTCAAACTGCATGCCTTCTGGATTGCTCTGCAGTTTCTTGGCTCTAGGCCACAAAATAAAAGCTATTGTGGCCTAGTGGTAAGAAGTTTTGCTGCAGTTCCGAAGGCAAATGGTACTAGGCTACCAGCTGCACCATGGGAGTAGGCAATCTTTTCCCATGCAATAAACTGCCTCTGAAAACCCACTGGTGGGTCAGCTATGGGTTGTTTCTGATTCGACAGTACACAAAAACAACATATATACACAATACATATACTTTATGCTAGATTGTTGTTGTTATGTACCATCAAGTTGCCTTTGACTCATAACGACCATACAATAGTTCTGAAGCCTTCCTGTCCTGAGCTAGTCTCACTGACTGATACATCTACCTCCATTGCCTTAATTACTGTATCAGTCTGTCTCGTCTGGGGTCTTCCTCTCCTGCACTGTCCTTACACCCTTCCGAACATGATGTCCTTCTCCAAGGATTGGTCCCTCCTGGCTACATGCCCACAGTATGTAAGATAGAGCTTCAAAATCCTAGCCTCCAAGGAAAAACTTGATTTCATCCTCTCTAAGACAGACCTATTTGTTTTCATGGCAGTCCATGGTGTGTTCAAGACTCTTCTCCAACACCACAGCTCAAAAGTATCAATTCTTCTTTTATCCTCCTTAATCATCATACAGCTCTCTGATGAATAGCAAGTAATTATGAAGACCATGAAATGGATGAGGTGCACCTTGGTCTCTAGACTCAGATCATTGCATCTCAGTACTTTGAAAAGGTCCCTGACAGCAGAATTACCTAATGTAATTCACATTTTGATTTTCTGACTGCTGGTGCCAAAAGAGTTGATTGTGGAGACAAGCAAGTTCTAACAACCTCAATCCCTTCTCCACCCATCATGGTTCTTTCAATTGGCCCAGTGGTGAGAATCTTTGTCTTCTTGATGTTGAGCTTCAATCCATCTTGAAGACTATAAATCTATGCTAGATTGTTGTTGTTGTTATGTGCCATCGAGTCATTTGCGACTCATAACGACCCTCTGTACAAGAGTCCTAAACGCCGTTCTATCCTGTGCTAATGTCGCTGTCTCAAACACATTCATTCTCACCACTCCACTCACAGAATCAATCCATCTCATCGAGGGTCTTCCTCTCCTGCGCCGTCCCTCCACTCTCCCAAACATGATGGCCCTCTCCATGGACCAGTCCTTCCTTGCAACATGCCCAAAGTATGTCAGATGAAGCCTCAGAATCCTTGACTCCAGCACTCTCTCCAGACCACAACTCAAAGGCATCAATTCTCTTTCTGTCATCCCTATTCACTGTCCAGCTCTCTAATGCATAGCACGTAATTTCAAAGACTATAGCCTGGATCAGGCGCACCTTAGTCTCCAGCCTGATGTCATAGTAACTTCAGTACTCTTGAGAGGTCCCTCACAGCTGACTTTCACAATGCAGTTTGTCTCCTGATTTCCTGGCTGCTGTTACCAAGAATGTGGACTTTGGAGCCAAGTAAACTAAAGCTGTTAACTATCTCAATCTCTTCACCATCCAAACTGATGCTACCAATTGGCCCAGTGGTGAGAATCTTTGTTTTCTAGATATTGAGCTTCAATCCATATTGAAGACTGCAGTCCTTGACCTTCTGCAACAAGCGCCTCAGGTCCTTCTCAGTTTCAGCGAGCAGGGCTGTATCATCTGCATAAATGCAGGTTGTTGACTATTCTTCCACCAATCCTGATGCCGCATTCCTCCTCATACAGCCCAGCATCTCGGATGGTCTGTTCTGCATACAGATTGAAAAGGTATGGAGACAAAATACATCCCTGACAGACCCCTTTCTTGATTTTGAACCATCCAGTGTCTCCCTGCTCTGTTCTGATGACTGCCTCTTGGTCCAAGTATAGGTTTTGCATTAGCACGATCAAATGTTCTGGGATTCCCGTTCTTCTCAGATTCAGCCATAGCTTGTTGTGATCCACACAGATTAGGAATCAGCAAACTAAGACCCATATGATAAATTCATTAGCAGCCCGTTGTTGTAAATGAAGATTTATTGAAATACTGTCATTTGCCTTTGTTTACACATATTCTTTGGCTGCTTTCACAGTATAAATATATTTAATGAAGTAGTGCAACACAGGTCCTTTGTCTATTGAGAATAAAATACCTACTTAACCCTTTACAGAAAATATATAGTGATCCCTGAGCTAGAGCACTGTGGCAGAGGACTTTTCACCATTTTTCTCTACTATTTACATTCGGGGTCAAGAAAACAAACAGATTCATCGTAGAGAGGATTAAACCAGGCTGCCTCTTGGAGGCAAGGATTCTGGGGCTTCATCTGACATACTTTGGACATGTTGTAAGGAGAGACAGGTCTTTAGAGAGGGGCATCATGCTGGGTAGAGTGGAGGGACAGCGCAGCAGGGGAAGACCCTCTATGAGGTGGATTGATTCAGTGACTCGGGTACTCGGGATGGGTGTGCCGGAGGCAATGAGATAGGCACAGGATAGAGCACGGTTTAGGGCTGTTGTACATAGGGTCGCTGTGAGTCACAAACGACTCGACGGCACATAACAACAACAACAACAACAATAATTATTTATAATAGTGGGTTTACTATGCTATATATAATATTAAACAATGCTCCTAGACTCAATGTATTTTTCAAAGAGTATCGTTTTGGAAACCAATCATGTCTCCAAACATTGTCAAATATTATATACTCCATCTATCCTTGAGTTGGTTCCAACTCAGAGTAACCCTACATCAGGTATCCAGGGCTTTAGGAGAGTGTCTGTCTTTATTCCACAGAATAGCTGGTGGATTTGAATAGCCAATCTGTTGGTTTACAGCCTGATATATATTGTGTTACCAAGGATCAAATGTTCCTTAAGTAGGTAAAATCATCTCTTGTGAAGAACCACTTCTAGAAGCAAGATGGAGTTTGGTCTTAAGTGGAAATAACAGTTGAAATTCTAAGAGTGGCGATTTCAATGAGGTAAGAGGAATAAATGTGAAAACAATATGTTGAAAATAAAAACAAAGGCTATTATTGATAAAAAATGGAGAGCTTCCTACAATTGCAGACTGAAGATAATGTTAGAGGTTCAGCTTAAATTGGGTCATGGTGTGTTTAGCTGAGATTAGTAATAGTAGAAGAGAAGCAAATGCCAAGAGAAAGGAAATGAGTTAGTTTTGAACAAAGTGAATTCACCTCACTTATGAAATAAAGGCTTAGAAGGCAATAAGCAATCAAATATAAGAAAAGTATGGCAGGTGATATATTTCAATGTCTTCGGAACAGAACTCTGAGCACTGGTGGTAGGGTAAGCATTAATCTGCTTGCCAGAAACCAACAGTTGGAATCAACCAGCACTCTGCCAGAGAAAAGTAAGACCATCTCCTCTCTAAAGAGTCACAACCTTGGAAAGCCTAGCAAGCAATCCTATAGGGCACCTATGAGTCGCAGTCAACTCAGTGTCAGTGTACTTTGGGGTTTTTTTAGAATTTGGATAGGTGTCCGTAAGTGGTCCTAAAGATCAACACTCATCTGTTAAAAAAAAGTCATCAGTTTAAATACTGTCAGAGACATCTCAAAAGAAAGACCTAGTGATTGGCTTCCAAGAAAAATCAGCTACTAAACTCTATAGTTCAGAGTTCTACCCTGTGATGTATGGGGTCCTCATGAGTCAGATTTGACTTGCTAGATGCTGCTTTTTTAATAAAACTGGAAGTAAAGGAAGAAAAAAATAATTAATTACAAGGTCAGTAAAATCAAGGAAATTTGAGACTTATAGAAACTCTAGTAGCCTAAATGGCACTTAGTTCAAATCCACCAACTGCTGTGCAGGAGAAAAATGAAGTCTCCTTTAATGTGATTGCCTCTGAAAACCCCCTGGAGGGTCAGCTATGAGTCACTTTCAACACATAAGAACAACTTAAAGCATGAGACCTCTGATGGTATAGTCAACAGAGAGCTGTGCTGACAATTTAAAGGCGGTGCCATTCTGGAGGTTTGAACCACGTGGTTTACAGCAAGAATTTTGACAGAAAGGACTCAATCCAAGTTTTCTGTAATCTTTCGTTAAATTATTAATAAAAGTTAAAAAAAGAACTAAATAAGAAAGACTCCACTACTATAAAGTCAGACCTGCTCATACTGACCTATGCAGTTTCCCAGGTGGCAAATATTTGAACAGGAGTAGGAAGCTGACCATCTTTCTCCTGTGGGACAGCTGTTAGAACTGTCAACTTTTCTCTTAGCACTGCCAGCTTTTCTGTCAGTAGGTCAACATGTAAAGCATTGTTCTACTATGACTCTGTAGGGACTCAGTACTGAGGACTGTACCTCTGTACCTCTCAATTTGATACTTTTAATAGTTAACATGCTTATCTACTAGTAACCAAACTGTTGATGGTACAAATCTCCCTCTCACAATCCTCAGAAGAAAGGCCTGGCTATCTACTAAAGTAGCTGGTTTACACACTTTTACAAATGTAGTTATTAGTCAGTGATTATAAAAGGAAAGTTAATTCTTCAAATACAAAGGATAATGGATATCTAAGCCAGAGTTTGGCATATGGTGCCTATGATTCATGCTTCAAAATGGTTTTTCTAGACATTAGGATGGACTTTGCCACATTAGTGGACAGGAACATGCAAAAAGATTGTGTTGGTCTATTAACAGGGGGATTGGCTAATATTGAGTGGATTCAACAACAGAAATTGACAATTTCACCCCACTTAAGAAGAAGCAGAAGATGCAGATTGGGTGTCTTTTGTGGCCGAAGATTCCTGTATTACTCAGACCAAGAAGCCTCAGGTCACACCTTGCCACTGTTTCTCCACAGTCCAGCCATAGCATATCCACCAACATCACTAGAGTCTCACTCACGCCTGGATCTTGCTCCGGTCTCCCTCAAGTCTTGCCCATCTCAAGTCTTGCTGCCACAAGCCTTGCTACTCAGTGTGGGAAGTACTCTCTCATCCTAGTCCCTCGGTTGTTGATTATTTACAAGACCATGTGTTTGCACTTAGGGTAGCTGGAGACTAGAGGTGGCTTGATGTAATGGCTTTTAAAATAGCCACTTTTTAGGCTAACACCACAATGAGATACTCAATACTCTTCTCCAAGAGTACAATTCAAAGGCATCAATTCTTCTGCCATCCTTATTCATTTCTATCTCTCAGATGCATAGTGGTTGAAAACACCATGACCTGAATCTGGTGCACCTTAGTCTTCAGACTGACATCATTACTCCTTAGTAGTTTGGAGAGGTCTCTGAGAGTAACTTTGTGAGTGCAACAAATCTCCTGATTTCCTTATTACTAGGAGCAAAGTTGTTGATTATGGATGCAAGTAAGATGAAATTCTTGATAATTTCTATCTTTACCATAATGTTGCTTAAGGGCAATAGAAGTGTTCTGGGATCCCCAGTTCTCAGTTTAGCCTTAGTTTATTATTATCCATAGAGTCAAATGCCTTTACATAATCATTAAAGTACAAATAGATATTTTCCTGGTATTATCTGCTTTCAGACAGGATTCATCTGACATCTGAATTGATACCTCTGGTCCCATGGTGTCTTCTAAACCTAGCTTGAGATTCTGGCAGTTCTTTTTCTATCAATGTACTGTTCTAGCCATTTTTGGATGGTCTTCAGTAATATTTTGCTTGCATATGATATTGTTTGATAATTTTCACATTCTATTGGCTCACCCTTCTTTGGAATGGAAACAAATACAGATTTCCTTCAGTCAGTTGGCCAAGCAGCTGTCCTCCAAATTTTCTGGCCTAGCCTGGTGTGCACATCCAGGGCTACATCTATTAGTTGAAACATATCAGTTGGTATGTCATCTATTCCTGGGGCCTTATTTTTTGCCAGTGTCTTCAGTGCAACTTATACTACTTTCATTCATTGCCACTGGCTCTTCTTCATACAGTACTTCATAAAATATTTAATTGACAACTATCTTTTTGGTATAAAGTTTCTGTATTCAGTCAATTTCCTTCCTTTTTTATTATATTAGTTTATTTACAAAATTCAAATACTTTGTTTTTCAGACCAGATTCTTCCAATTTCCCTTATTCCCCCCACCTATCAAATTATACAACCCTGTGATGAATCCACCCACCTCCCTGCACATTCTCATGCCTCTGATTCCCCCCCGACCTTGGATCCTCATATTCATTCTACAATAATGGTTTTATACAAATATTTGTCTCTGTGGTACTGAGTTACTTCACTCAGCATAATGCTCTCCAGTCTCTCCTCAGCTAGGTAATAATTTACAAACCATTGCTCCTGTGTGTTGGGTAGTATTTCATTGTGTGAATGTACTATAATTTGTCAATTCATTTGACTATGATTGGACATTTGAGCTCTTTCCATGTTGTTGTGATGGTGAATAACACTGCTGTGAACATTGGTGTATAAGTCTCCATTTGTGCCTCAGTTCTCATTTTCTTGGGGTATATTGCAAGAAGTGGAATAGCTGGGTCATACGGAATCTCTATGTTTAGTTTTTTGAGAAAGCACCAAACTGGCTTCCAGAGTGGTTGTACCATTTACAATCCCACCAACAATGTTTAAGAGTTCCTATCTCACTACATCCTCTCCAACATTTATTACTTGCTGCCCTGTTAAACTTTGCTACTGTTGCTGTCATTCAAGATCTTTCCCACAGCATATCTTGATACTGAAACTAAAGGCTTGAATTTGTTTCTTAGTTTTTTTCAGCTTGAGAAATGTTGAGTGAGGCCTTCACTTTTGATTCTTCAACCTTAGTTCTTTGCTTGTTCCATTATCATAGTTTGCTTTGTCTTCCTGTATTGCTCTCAAAATTCTCTTTTCAAGTCTTCTACTTCTGCCTCTCTTCCCGTGTTTTAGTGTCTTAACTCTCTATTGAAATTTTCAGTTTCTTCTGACAATCTTTTTGTTTTTTCTTTCTGCTCTGCCTTTGTAATGACCATTTGCTGTCTTTATGGATGATACACTTAATGTCATCTCACGACTCTTCTGCTCCTTAATCACTATTGATGTTCAACATCTCAAAATTGTTCTTAAGATAATATTTAAGTTCAGGTGGGATAGACTCAATGTCATATTTTGGTTCTTGTGGACTTCTTTTCATTTTCTTTAGCATCAATATGAACTTGCACATGAGTAATTGATGATATGTTTCACAGTTAGTATCTGGCCTGGTTATGACTGGTGATGTTGAGCAACAATGCTTTCCACAGATGCAGTAGATCTGATTCCTGTACAGTCTATCAGGTAAGGTCCATGACTAAAGTTGGTATTTGTGGGGTTTTCCCCTTAAACATAATATTTCTGTTAAATAGATCATTGAATGTATAAAATTCAGTCATTTGCTCTCCAGCCTCAGATTGTCCCTCAATACTCTGACCTTAAAATCATAAGTTGTCTCTTTACTTATAATGTGGTTGAGGAGTATAATGTGTCTAATTCAGACCATAGTCTCTCTGATCACTTGCTGTGTGGCTAAGAGCTGGATAATGAATAAGGACGGCAGAAGAAGAATTGACACCTTTGAGCTGTGGTGTTGAAGCAGCACTGAACATTCCATGGATGGCCAAAAGAACAAACAAATATATCTTGGAAAGGGTGCAGCCAGACTGTTCTTTGGAATGATAAGGCTTCACCTCACATACTTTAGGATGATGCTAAAGAGGAACTATTCCTTGGAGAGGATCAGAATGCTGGGATGCATGGAGGGTTGGCAGAGGAGAGGAAGACCTTCAACTAGATTGACTGACACGGTAACTGCTGCAATGGGCTCTTGTGTGTTGAGAAGTGTGGGTATGATGCCAGATAGAACAGGGTTCAGATTTTTTGTTCACAGGGTCTTTGTGAGTTGTATTCAACTCAATGGCACCTAACAACAGCAGTAATTCTTATATTTTGTTTTACATGTAAACCTAGGGTTAAGATTTTTATGTTTGCTGAAGTATATATCTTCACCAGGTTTCATGAACATTATTTTAACTATATTAGACACAGACTTCAGAGAGCTGGACAATGACTAAGAATGATGGAAGAAGTATCAATGCCTTTGACTTGTGGTGCTGGAGAAGAGTCTTGAACATACCATTGACCACCAAGAAAACAAATAAGTCTACCTTGGAGAGGGTAACATCAAGTTTCTTCTTGGAGGCTAAGATTTTGAAGCTCTAGCTCACATGCTTTAGGCACGTGGCCAAGAGTGACCAGTCCTTGGAGAAGGACATCATGCTTAAAAGGATGAAGTGATAGTACAAGAGAGGGAGACCCTGGATGAGATGACTTGGTACAGTAACTGGGGCAATGAGGGTAGTTGTGTCCGAGTCAGTGAGACTGGCTCAGGACAGGGCCGGCTTCAGAGTTGTTGTACAGAGGGTCACTATGAGTCACCAGAGACTCAACAGCACATAATAACAACAATCTGAGAGTATAGAAAGGATACATTTGATGAAACAAATAAATGTGCATGTGTGTGAATATGTGTATAAATATACAAGCATTTAAATAATAAGGAATCTGAATAAGTAAGAAAAAACTCTTTCAATAAAAATTTTGCAGGACAGAGCAGTCTGCAGAAGATAGCATTGCTAATTTTTCCTAAAGACTACAGTTGCTCTTTTCGCTCAATATAATTAGCACAATAATTCCTCTTCATTGATATTAAGAGAGACAGTGAGAAACATCTATCACTTTGATCTCAGTGGTTTCCATTGTCAATTATATAAAACTGCCAAATATTCATTAGAAGTTTAAACATAAAAAAATGAAGGGCTATGGAAAATTGCTGAGTCTTTAATAACTGATAATAACTTATATTACATATTAGCACTATTGAGATTTTATGATTTTTGCATATGAAGTGATCACTAGCTATCCAAACATACATGAGTTTTTATTAAAATAATCATTGAATTCTCCTGCCCCAAATTCTCTATAGCCTTTCTTCTATTTATATCTTCTTTCTTTCTCCCTTGCTTTATTTAGTCAGTCAGCAATGTGTTTGGTGAATATTTTCAATGTGCAAGATTGTGTGGTGTAGGAATAGAAATATGAAATTCATAGGAGACTCACTGCTTCACATGTTAAAGATAGGAAATGATAAGACGGCAATGAGATAGAAGAAGAGTATGCAGGGAAAAGTATCCAGGTGATACAATGTGGAATGTAGCTTCAGTTTCCTATTCAAAAGTTATTTTAGGAGAATAATATCCTGAATTCCTCTGGCTTCCATTGGTCTAATAGGTCTGACCTACTTTGGGAATTTGAGTTTTGTTCCCTAATTTTTCCCCTTTTTTTCAGGGACCTTCTGTCTTGTCCTTGGCCAGAATGGTTGGTAATAATAGCCAGGCCTCATCTAATTTCTCATCTAAAGTTAAGAGAGGCCATGGTTCATGTGACTTTTAGCCCCATAAAGTAGTTTTTTCTTTAAAGCTTCAATTTCCCTCATTCTCTTTGCTCCTTATGAATAGAAACCAATGATACCTTAAATAGCCTCCTGAAAGCTCTAAGAACCCCATACAAAAATATAGAACATTATCCTTGTGAACTATGCTATGATAGTTGAGTAAATTGTTCCTCAAGGCTTCAGCTCCAAAACCAATGCCAAAAGCTATTTCAATATGTCTGTCAAGCTTTCATAATTGTATTGCCTATAAGGTTTGTTACCTTATACCTGATACAGGCCATGGTATTTGCAATCGCTTGTTATGCATCAGAGAGTTGGACAATGACTAGGGAGGACAGAAGGAGAGTGGATGCTTTTGAGCTGTGGTGCTGGAGAAGGGTACTGAATGTACCATGGACTGCCAGGAAAACAAACAGATTCATCTTGGAGAGGATTAAACCAAGCTACTCCTTGGAGGCAAGGATTCTGGGGCTTCGTCTGACATACTTTGGACATGTTGCCAGGAGGGACGGGTCCTTGGAGAGGGACATCATGCTTGGGAGGGTGGAGGGACAGCGCAGGAGGGGAAGACCCTCTATGAGATGGATTGATTCGGTGACTGGGGTAATCGGGATGGGTGTGTCAGAGGCGGTGCGGTTGGCGCAGGATAGAGCAGGGTTTAGGGCTGTTGTGCATAGGGTCGCTATGAGTCGGAAACGACTCGACGGCACATAGCAACAACAACAACAACATAAGGTTTGTTATACATGTAAGCCTGTATGCAATGCTTAAAAAGTGAATAAACATGTGCCTGCAAAAACACATATAAATACATTACATTTATATCCTTTTTATACACATACATGCATTCATATGACCCTATGTATGCACATGTCCAATATCAATAAATAATTTTGGTAGTATTGTTGAAGAAGTTGTGTATATTATGATATTTATGGAAATTACTTTGTTTCCTCATGCATTCCTAAACGTATTTTATCTTTTCAGCTCATGCTTACTTCACTCATATTTGGTCTTACCTCTCCTATTGCCAAAAGCAGTAAGTGTCTACTACCTAGAAAGTGATTGATTCTTGCTACCTTTCTCTCCTATCCCTGGTGACCATCAAACACTTTTTTTCGAGTTTTTATAAATATATCCCTGATTTTTTTGCAAAAGTAAGCTTGTGTAATATTTGTCATTTTGTTATTGTTTTATTTCACTAACTGAATGTCTTCTAGATTAATCCAAGTTGCAAGATATTTTAGAACCTCCTTATTATTCTTTATAATTGTATAGCATTGCATTATATGTATGCACTATATTTCGCTTATCCATTCATCCACTTTGGGGTACTTACACTTCTGTCCAGTTTTCACAATTGTGAAAAATGCAACAATGCATTTGGGAGTATATAAATGTACTTATGCTACTGTTTTTATGCCGATAGTTTTTATATTTATACATAAGATTGCTGAATTATATTTTCCTCTTTTTAAAAAAAATGTCATACTGTTTCTATTGGAGTTGTACAAACTCACAACTAATGTATAAGAGATGCATTGCATTATATATAGTAGTTAGAGTTTCCCCAAACTTTACCAGCATTTGTGTTTTTCTTATTTGTTTCTTCCTTTGTTTGTTTGGGTGTTTTGTTTTGTTTTTTATTTCCTCATTTTGTTGCTGGGAGGGAATATCTAAGTGTAGTTTTTATTTTTTATCTCAAAAGACTGTAAATATTTAGGGAAGCAAACAACTACATCTTTCTCCTGGTGAGTTCAAATCACCCACATTCCACTTCAAAACAGAGAGATTTAACCACTGGACCACCAGCATTCCTTTTGTAAATGTACAGGAGAAGAATTAATAGGTACCATTGAACTGAGTTCTCATGAAGTTCACTGGCAAAGGAATAAAAGAATAGCTGCTACCACAAACATATGCAGAAGTATAGTAATGAACAGGGAAGGCAAATCCAGCAAATTTCTACCCAACAAGAGCACATAAACCTAAATAATCCTCATAGCTAATCCCCACCATTGTATTTCAGAGGCTATACATTGCAAGGAGAAGATTGCCCAACTTTCTATCTGGAAGCCCTAAGTAGATACAAAAGGCCAGAGACGCATAGCCTTTGGTTTAGCAGCACAGCTCCCTAACGACTATGCCTCCTAAATGGCTAGCCAGGGGTTTAGGTAGGAAAATGCAAAGCAAGCAAAATACCATTAAGGATCTTCTATGCATGCCAATGAACTAGAACTCTATTCTGAACACATCTGTCTCTGAAGGATATTTAGCAAAATAATGAAAACTATCAAGGGAAGGATAGAGAGGTTTAAAAGACTTGTAATAGTCTAGGAAAAACTTGGTAAAGCTTTATGGAGAAAGATAAGAAAAAGGATAAACAATTTTTAGGATATAATCAACACTTGTTGATGAACTAATCTTGACAGTCTCCCAGATTTCCAGTTATGCAGGCAAATAAAGGATAGAGTTTAGGGCCATACTTAATTAAGCATGTGTGTATGAAATGAGATGAAAATTGTTGAAGTATCCATACTCAGGGCATGCTGTCTATTAGAGAATATATTGGTCTAATGTTCAGAAAAATGATGACTGTTTTGAATACATAATTTTAAAATGACTACTATAAGGAATTGAGCTACCTTTGAATGTGTTTGCGATTGCTCAGGAAAACTAGAAAGTAAATGCTGGGCAGCATGGACATTTAGTAAGAAGGTGGCGGAAATAACACATAAAGAAGAGTGGAACATTGTGAGATAAAAACAAAAGAGTAAGAGGACAGTCAGGGAGAAAATCATGCCAAAGATGAGTGGATAGTAGTGTCACATTACAGGAAGGTGAATTTATAATTAAACAGAAGATGGAAAGGGTAGAGGTGATGGGAGCCCCGAAATATGGTGATTGGATTTGACATATAATAAGTTGCTAGCTATCTTGACATAGGTGTTTTTGTTAAAGTGATGTTCATGTTAAACAGAAACCAGATTGCAGAGAATCAGAAAGTATATTAAAGATTAAATGAATGGGATTTGATTATTAATAGAAAACTAACCTTTTACTTGCTGAGTCTTAATTATCATACCATATTGTGTTAATTTTCAAAAAGGTAAAACCAAGATTGTCACATGGATACAAAAGTAGCATATGTCAAAGATGTTATTTGAATTATTATGTGAGAGAACTAATGAGATGGTAAAGGCAGTTCAAATAAGAATTTATCTCATTTCCATCAAATTGGAACTAACTCATAGCTGACACTCCAGTGAGTTTTTGGAGGCTATAAATCTAATGCAAAAAGACTGCTCATCTTTCTCTTTCAGAGTTGCTGGTGAATTTCAACCACCAAAGAGATATGACCTTTGAGTTAGCATTCCAACTCCCCAGTGACTGCTCCATCAGAGCACCCTCATTTAATTTACAGGAAATTATATTCTGTGTAAGCAAAATTGACCTGTGTTTGCAAGCTATTGTATTGTGTGAACAGGAGACACTTGAATTGTTACCTGTGATCTACGTACAGGGTAAGCATTGTGCCTGTAGAGCTATAAAATAGTGTAATGAAAAACAAAGTGCATGCTTCAATAGAATGATACAATTCCTAGAAGACTAACCACACAATACCAAACATTCTTTCGAAAAGGCACCCACTGGTAGAACTATATTGTCTTTTTGTCCCAAGCACAGATTTTATCTATTTTGGTTTCACTGGAGACTTTTCAAAAGAAGTCATAGATAGGAGACAGAACTTATAAGAGTGTGGTATATTAAATGTGTCACATGAGGCCTAAATTTGTTTTTCAGTTCTTTCAGCTTGAGAAATGCAGAGCTAGTTTTTCCCTTTTTATTCTCCAATTCCAGCTCTCTGCACATTCCATTGTAGTATTTTGCTTTGTGACAGAAAAAGAATTGATACCCTTAAGCTGTGATGTTGGAGAAGAGCACCAGACATCCCATGGATGGCCAAGAAAATGAATAGATATGTCTTGGAGAGGGTGCAGCCAGAGAGCTCTTTGGAGGCAAAAATGATAAGACTTTACCTAACATACTTTGGACATATTGCTAGGAGGGGCTATTCCTTGGAAAGGGACATGACGTTAGGAAGGGTGAGGGGTGCCAAAGGAGAGGAGGCTCCTCAACCAGGTGGATTGACAAGGTGACTGTTGCAATGAGCTCCTGTGAGGATGTTGCAGGACAGGAGGACAGGACTGGTTTCAGATCTTTTGTTCATAGGGTCACTATGAGTCATACTCAACTCAATGGCACCTATCAACAACATATTAAATGTGTGTTATCTTAATGGACATTTAAAAAGAATGTTTTTCATGTTATAAATTCTCTAGGGTCATAGTAGTTATCAACGTTAATAATTTCTTTCTTTGTCTCAAACTTCTATGGCAAATATTAGTGCCTATTAGTTAACCATAAATTAAATTTCTAAGAAATCTCAAATTTCATGACTCATTTGTTATGTAGATATGTTCATGGAATATCTTCATATGATAAAATGTAGTTAAAATTTAATATGACAATTAGCAACGAATATTCTGCTTTACCCCCTAAAATGTACACTGTCCAATGTGATGTCCATAATTTAACTACTGTTATAAATCACTACTGCTAAAAAGCATGGATGCCAGTTTAAAGACCAAGATGTGCCTGATCTAAGCTATGGTATTTTCAGTTGTTTCTGTGCATCTAAAATTTGAACAATGAAGAAGGACGACAAAAGAATCAATGTTTTTGTTTACTGAATATCTAAAAGAACAAACAAATCTGTCTCAGAGAAAGTACAACCAGGATACTTCTTAGATGTTTGGATGGTGAAATGTTATCACACATACTTTGGGTATGTTATCATGAGGAATTCGTCCCTGGGAAAAGATACCATGGTAGAGATGTTGGAGATTCACAGAAAGAGAAGAATACCCTCAACAAAATATATTGACATAGTGACTATAACACTGAACCTGAATGTATTAGAGATTGTAAAGATGACGCTGGCCAGCACAAAGTCCAGTTACCTTATTCATATGGTCACTGTAAGTTGAAGACAACGTGATAGCATCTAACAACAATAACAACAACATTTTTTATAGTACTATGTATGTGTTTTGGAAGCAGGAGTGACATCCACTTCCTAAACAATATGCCTCTGGAAATTCTATGAACTCTGATAAATGTCAACAGTTAGAGAAAGGCCTCATGCCTTTTGTTCATAGGGTCGCTATGAGTCATACTTGACTCCACGGCATTCAACAACAACATATATAAGTTAGGGAGCTCTGGTGGCCTAGTGGCAAGAAACTGTGCTGAAATCTCCAAGGCCAGTTGTTGGAGGCCATCAGCTTCTCCAAGAGAGGAGGATGGGCAATCTTCTCCCTTAGGATTAACTGCTTCTGAAAACCTGCAGAAGGATCAGCTTTGGCTTGTTTCTAACTCTATGGTACACAACAACAAAAATAACATATATGTGCTAATTTTGTCATAGATGCATAAATAAATATAGAGCACTGGGAGCCTGGTCTTCTCCTATTCAATTAACTGCCATGAAAACCCACTGGAGGGTCAGATATGGACCAGTTCTGACTCAAAATCACACAACAACATATGTAAATTATCTGTATTTTAAAATGAATGCACACCAAAATGAATAGATGGGAAACCTAAAATCTCGAGTCAACAGTTGTCTCATATTTGAAAAGAAAGTCTCATTATTATTGAAGAAGAGCTATCTAGTTTTATTACCTTTTGAGATTTTTTCTTTTGAGATGGCGTTCTTCATAATTTGCTAACCAGTTGTAATTGTCACCAACCTTCTTCTTCATAATTTGCTAATCAAATGTAATGGCATTGGTATTCTGAGCAGGGCATATAGAATAATAAGTAGTTCAATACAATATCTGAAAAGGCATATATACTTTTTCAAAGAATAAGTGTTATTAAAGAACAATATCCATAAAATGTAGACATTTTCCAAAGAATCTTCTGTACATATTAGTGAAAGGAAAAAACCTGGAAAATGCCTATCTCAAGCAGTAAATGTACCTACATTCGTTTCTTGTTCCTACTGCAAATTTGGAGGTCAGAGTGACCCTGGTAGATAATTGAGTAAGGAACAAAATGCTTTGAGAATGGCGTAATTTTACTTAAACCACCGAGCTTAAATAGATCTCTTATTTAGGCTTAACCAACAAATGAACATCTGTTCTTTCCAGCTTAACTAAACAAGTTGTTCTGTACCTGATAAATATGAGCTGTGGCTCAGCCAGTAAATTATGAAGTACGTGGAGGATGAGGAATAAAGCACATCAATTTCAATGTGTGGTACTGATTGTTCATAGCTTTCTCTTGAGTTTGTGTAACTAGATCAGAAAGTATCAGAACAACTCCTTTGCTTGAAGTCACTATTTTAGGTCCATGACATCTTCAGTCCTCTATGAGGGCACAGTTCAGTCCTCTATGAGGGCACAGTTTGAAATAACCCCTGGGTGGTACTTTACTCTGGTGTTTTCCATATGTGAAGATGGGTTATCTGTGCAGATTAAAATGAAATAACCTAAGACTCTATTATAAACAACAAGAAGAAAAATAAGCATTGCCCTATTATAAAGGTAGTCTAGCAAACAGAAGAGCATAATTTGTGCTTAGACATTGCCAATTTGGAGTTTTACTTTAGTCCATTTATTTTATAATAGAATTTTATGTTGTGCAATTAAAATGAAATGGTGGGACTAGATTTGAGGAAGGAAACTTAGCAGCATCCTCATGTAAACCCTTAGCAGATGCTCTGAATTCATTTTCTATCTCCATGGTGGTATTGGATAATCCCAGGAGCGGAAATAAAACTTAGCATTCTTTTTTGTTACTGTTCAACCTCCATATTGTCTGGGCTGAGAGACTCCAGCTTAATTACTTGAAGCACATGAAGGAATACTGTAGGAATAGAACTATGTTTTCTGGCTGTTTAGTCTGCCAGAGTGGGATCGACAGAGGAGGGGGTGGTGAGGTGAGACTGAGATACTTTGAAGAAAATGGCTAAGAAAGAAGTGGAAGCATTCTGGGCTGGGGCCATTCAGACCTTTCCTCTTCATTATTCTGGCTTCTCACACATTACAGCTAGTTAGTTCATTAGCAGGTATTGCAAAACATACAGTCATAACACCTTCCAACAGAATTTTTTTTTTTTCTTCCAACAGAATTTATACAGTGTGAGAGCCAAAAAATAATCCCGAAGAGTTTCAGATGAAGGGTAATGAACTCTACCTGCCTCTCAGCAGGTTCAGTAATGATTCAGAGATTCTTGTCCCTGCCTCTTGCTAGCTCCTTTATGCCTTTTCTCATTTTCCGGGTCTTTGGTAGCAGGGATGTGAAAGGCAGGTTTGAATCTTCTATTTTATTTGCAGTAGTTTGCAGTTCTAACAATGAATTTAGGAGCCTTAACCTAAAAAAGAGGAAATGACAATAATTTAGGAGTCTCAAAATTAAGGGAATAGTATTCTATGGAATCTTTGTTGTTGTTTGAATTTTTTACTGTTACTGTTGTTAGGTGGTATTGAGTGGACTCTATGAACAGTAGATGTAAACCCTGCCCTCTGCTGTGCCAGCTTTCTCCTCCTTGATGGGCTGGAGCCCGTTGCTACAGTCATTGTGTGGATCCCTCATGTGGAAGGCCTTCCTCTCTTTTGCTGACCTTCTACCTTTACAAGGATGATGACAGTTCCCAAAATATGTTAGATGACATTTCACCATTCTTACCTCTAAGGAGCACCCTGCTTGTACTTCACCCAAGACATATTTATTTGATATTTTTTGGTTCTGCATTATTTTTTAAAGTTCAAAAAGAAAATGTACAACTGTGTTTATCCCATCTCCTGTCTCCATATTGGTAATTTATAGGCACTTTTTCTTTTAAACCTTAGGGAGCTCTATGGCCTCAGTTGGTAGGGAATTGTGCTGCTAACCCAATGGTTCATATCCACCAGTTGCTCTGTGGAATAAAGATGGGCAATCTCTTCCCATGTAACTTACAGCCTCTAAAAACCACTGGAGTGTGAGATATAGGCCATGGTACACAACAAAAAATTATCTATATCTCTATTATCCATATGGATATCTGTGCTGTTGTTGTTGTTGATTGCCTAGCGACCCTAGGAACAAAATGCCTGAAGCGCCTCTACAACCATGACATTTATCAACGTTCATAGAGTTTGAGCATGTTGTTTAGGAAGTGGATGCCACTCCTGCTTCCAAATATCTCTCTCTCTCTCTCTCC
>NW_006399897.1:8513593-8514620 GCF_000299155.1 Elephantulus edwardii
TGGGATGAAATCAAAGTCATATTTTGGCTCCTGTGCATTTGGTTTAAATATGGCAAGTAAAAATATGTGACACAGCAGTTTAATTATCCCAAAGAAATGGGAAGAACATCTTTTGGAAGATTTCAGATTTCCCACAGTGAACTCTAATTGCTAATCCTAAAGTCTTAAGCGCAAAACAATAGGAAACCTATGTATCAGACAGTGTGGGTCCTTCCTTAATTGTTGGCCTTAAATAACGTCATTAAGTGCTCAATATTATGTCTAAGATAAAAGTGGTGAACACATAGTACAAGATATATTTATCTGGATCTTTATTCTTCAGTTTCTTGTCTTTCCTTCTCTCTAGTTTCTTTCTGCTTATATGCCAGGTTAAATATTTTGAGGTAAAGAATTTTGTTTTATTCTTACTTCGGAAAGTTGCTGTTGTACTTTGGTCTGGAGAAATGGCCTTTAGAGTACTTGAAGTATCTTTGCTGCCTGAGGATTTGTGCTGGTAAGTGGAGGCTAGCTACATGAGAAAAGATTCTCTTGGGAGGCTAATATTAACTATCCTCTGCAGATCCAGTATAAAGTTGGTTTATAGAAGCTTTGAACACAGGGGTTCAGAGAGCTTCCTGGCTGACAATAACTGTTATTCTCAAGAGGGTAGCAGCTTCCTTGGCTTATAGAAGCCCTATGTTTGGAAGTCTTTTAGACCTTACCTCCTGTGTCTCTTCATTTGTATCATTTTTTGTTTTAATAAATATTTAGTAGTATATTGTGCTGTGTTATATACTGTATAGTTGGAATTGACTCATAACTGACCCACCAGCAGATTTTTTCAGAGACAATAATTTGCATGGGAGGATTTCACATTTTCTGTCCCACAAAGCACCTGGTAGATTTGAAGTGTGTCTTTGGCTTAACAATATAATTCTTAATCACAAGGCCACCAGAGCTTCCTTAATATTGGATGTTGTTGTTAGATGCCATTGAGTTGAGTACAACTCATAGCAACCCTATGAATAAATCATTTGAACACTGTCAT
>NW_006399897.1:8514720-8523169 GCF_000299155.1 Elephantulus edwardii
ATAGATAAATAGATATAGATAGATATAGGTAGGTATAGGTAGGTATAGATAGATATAGATAGATATAGATATCTGGAGTGCTCTGGTCATCAACTATGAATTGCTTATAACTTGACAGTCATGAGATTAATTACAAATCTCCTATTTTGTTTTCTATCCTCCTTTCCATTTGCTTTTCCTCCTTTGTTTCCTCTACTATTCCTCATTCTATTCCCATGTATTTTTTTCTTCCTTCTACATTTTCAATCTCAGAGACTTTAATAAAACTAACTGTTAGAGGCATTTTAATCTTGTCATTCCTCATCCTGCTCTATAAAACTTGCACTGAGGTGAGGTGATACCATAAAGAGCTGATCTCTTGGCACTGTCCTCTCTATTGTTCCCAAGGACACTACTCCTCTTGTTACTGTTAGGTGATGTTGAGTCAGATCCGACTCATAGAAACCACATGACTGAAGACTTCATGTGCTATGAATAGCTGAATGAAACACTACCCAATACTATGTCATCTTCACAATCATTTTTATGTTTGATCTCATTGTTTTAATCACTGTGTCAATCCACATTTCCTGTTTTCACTCACCTTCTGCTTTACCAAGCTTGATATCCTTCTCCAGAGTCTGGTCTTCCCTTATAAAATTACAAGGTACCTAAAATCTTTTAACCCATTTAACTTTTAAGATCATTCTTTCTCTTCCTTCTCTATGACAGATTGCTTCCTTCTTTGAACAGCCAGTGGTATGTTTAATATCCTTAAACAACACTACAGCTCAAAGGTAGCAATTCTGCTTTGGTGTCCCTTCAATGGAACAGCTTTTGCAAGATTGTGAGGTGATTACAAACACAATGCTTTGACCTGGGCACATAGTACTATTTAAAATGACATCCGCTGTTTTTACTACTTTACAGAGACCTTTCACAGCACTCTTGAAATGTGCTGTGCCATTTGATTTTTAGCTGCTCTTTCCATGGACATTGGCTATTGATCCAAGTAGAATGAAATCTTTGCAACTTCATGCAGTTTCTATTTATGATCTTGCTTGTTTTTTTTCTCTATTTATAAAAATTTGTGTTTTCTTTCTGTTGAGCTCTTGGCTATAATAAAATGCATAGACTTTGATTAGTTGGTGATTTGTTCCACTGTAGCCTCTGAAACCAAGGAGCATATAGAGTAGACATTATAGAAATTTGAGATGCTGCAATACCACTGTTTATAGAGCCCATTCATGCATCTCAAAATTTAGGTAATTTATTCTCCCTAAATTGGAATGAGAAAGGAAAGTAGTCTTCACCAACAACAGAAACAGTAAGTCTGGAATAATGGAATAATAATGGAAAGATGTCCTAGTAGAAACATATGTAAATATATGAGCACAGATTTGCCTAAGATAGTTCTCATTTGATGTAACATAAATAAAATTCCAGGACCTAAAGTTTCCAGCAGCCCCAAAGGTTATTGCCAAATATAGCTAAGGTACCCTTGTGTCCTTTTTTCAATAATTACTATTGAGGAAAAGAGATAGGTAAATTAAATGGCATGTATGTCAGGCAAACAAAGGGACAGTGATGGCTCACTAGTGCAATTCATGTCTTCCAAATGGGGTAGCAGGGCTTGCTTTCTTACCCGTACACCTGAGCACGGCATGACACAAGGACTGTGTATTGTTGTGATGTTTCCGCAGAGCTTCCAGACTAAATTATGATTTGTTTTAACCTGAGTGCGAAGAACTTAGGAGAAACAATCTAAAAATGAGAGAGAAATTATCGGAGGCACCACGTAAGGGACTTGATATGCTATGCTAAGCAGTATGGATTGTATCTAGCACTGCAGCCAGGGGAGGGTTTCTTTACTGAAAAGAAACTGTGGCAAGCAGAAAGATAGAGGATTCCAGTAGTGAAAGCCTAAACTAAACTCACAATAAGGCACTCTGCTGATTGAGTGTTAGTGTTCAGTTGCTAGTAGGAGATAGATAATGCAATCTGCTTCCTTAAAAGACTTGGAAACCCTGTAAGGCAGGTCTACCCTGTTGGACCCTATCCGAGTTGACTGGATGGCAGTGGGTTTAAATCTGCACTAGTAATGGAATCCACGCACCACCACCACCAAGGTCATTACATAAATACAGTTAGCACCCTGAGAGAACACAGTAAAGCCTTGTGTTAGCTAAATGGTTTTTGGAAACTTTGTCTTGTTGCTTCCATATGCTTTTCCTTAAAGCGAAAAGAAAAGGAAAAGCCATCTCCAGTTTAAAATCTCTCCTGCAAATCCTTACTCTCTATCTGTTTCACTTCTCTTCTTTATTCTCCCCCACCTGCCACTTTGAAAATAGGTTTTATTTCTCTCCCAAGCCCACTTCCTCCCCTCTTCCTTTATACCTCTCACTATTTTCATGATGGATGTCAGTCCTGTTGCTAGGCTGTAAAGCTCAACCCACTGCTCAGCCTGCTGAATGCTGGAAATTAGCCCCAAATAGCTCGAAAATCACCCTTCTGCACCTGCACTGTGTTTACTGTGAAAGCATGAATATGAGGAATAAAATGAACAATCCAGGCAAGTTCATAAAAATGAATAAAATGAGTCCCTAATTAACCATAGCCAGTCAGCTCCATTTGAGGCATATGTAGCAGGTACAGAAAACCAGCCAGTGCCCTGTGGGAATAAATCAAGAAATGGTTAAAAAGAAAGTACATTCTTGTTCTTTGGGAGCTAAAAATTAATAAAGGAAATAATCTGGAGGGAAAACGGAAATGTACAAAAATACACATGAACAGAATGTAGCATTTGTATAGTTCCGTAAATGCTGTTGACTGTAAGCTTTATCAGTTCTTTCTACCTCTTAAAAAGCAGAGCAATCCAAATCTTTCCTTGACTCCACTTTACCCTGTGGCTATTGACCTTTTCTTTTGCATATTGATGCCAGGAGCTCCCAGAGCCAAGTGCCCCCAGAACTTTACCATCTGCTCTCCTGGGATACCTGTTAATCTTACTTTCACCATCTCTCACTGACCCTGCCCTTCATTCTACAGTCAGTTGACTGGGCAGCTATTTCTCACTCTTTCTTTTCTTTAATGTCTTTCAAACATTTAACATTGTTCCTTAAATTTTCAAACTCTAGGGTCTCTTAACGATTGTGCCGCTATGAAATCCCAGCCTCTGTGTTTGGAGTTGTTCTGTTTTTTTCCTTTGTGTCTTCTTTTGTTTCTTCTTTACTGGTGCCTGTTTCTACCTTCCCATCTTCTCATTGAATTTCCAAGTACCAAAGTCATGGATAAGACAAAGGAAGAAAGAGAAAGAAAGTAGAGCAGGGGAAATAGGATTTGGAAGAGGGATTTAGAAGTAGAGGAGAGGACTTCTACAGTTCCTAGCTTTTGCTCTTTCCTTTGATTATGAAAGGGGTGCCACTGGTATGGTCAGTCAAGGGTTGAGTTGCTAACAAAAAACCAGTGATTGAAACCCACTGGATAGCTTTCAGGAAAAAGATGAGGCAGTCAGCGCCTGCCAAAATAGACAGCTTTAGCAGACTTTGGGAAGTTCTACTCAATCCAACAGCTTCTATAAATTAGAATCCATTCACCAGAAATCAGGAGAGGAGGGTTCTTTGCTTATTTTCATCTCCTCTATTCTTGGGAAATAAGGAAGTTAACAGTTCTTCAGTATTATTTTTCACAATAAAGTAATGAACAGTGTTCAAAATATAGGAAAATTAATATGTCTTGATGTAAGAAAACACATATTTTTCTGAGTTATGTAATTTTTGGAAAATGAAGGCATGTTTTCTATTTGAACATGTGTAGTGAAATTAGAGAAGTGCAATCTATGCATTTCTTGGCAGAATCCCACAATAGATGTTCAATATATTCTCTTGCATAAGGGTTGTATGACTGAACAGAACTGTCTCTGAGATTACAGATGAGGGATGAATTGAATCCTCTTTATTCAGACCATGGTATTTGCAGTCACCTGCTATGTATCTGAGAGATGGACACTGAAAAAGGATGGCAGAAAAAGAATGATGTCTTTGAATTGTGATTTTGGAAAGAGTGCTGAATATCCCATGGACTTCAGAAAGAACAAAGAGATATGTCTTAGTGAAGGTACAGCCAGAGTATACCTTGGAAGCAAAGATAATAAAGTTTCATCTCAAATACTTTGAGCACATTGCTAAGAGAGGCTATTTCTTGGAGAAGGACATGCTTAGGAGGTGGAGGACTGGCAAAGAGGAAGACCTTCAACCAGGTGGATTGATACATGACTACAGCTTGAGGGTGTTGGAGACTGTGAAGGTGGCAGAGGATAGGACACATTTCATTTGTTCATAGGTTACTTAATGGTACTTAACAACAACAGCATTAACTTTGAGTTAAGATGAGGGTACTAGACATCTTGGATTTCCTGCGATTTATGTCTTTCATGATGTGAGATCTTAATTGCTAGATTTTTTGAAAAACAAAAGAGAAATACTACTGGGGAAGCAGACACCATGATATTAGAGAATAGTCAAACAAAACTGTATGTTAAAGAGAAACATCAAATACCATATTCATTTTGGAGTGCTTGTGTCTTAAGAGAATTCTGGTGGAGTTACACGGCAAACCCAAAGGCAGGACTAGCAAGTCCACCAGCTGCTATGTAAAAAAAAAAAAGATTGGCAGTCTCTCCCCTTGTTATTAGAAGCCCCTGAAAACCCACAGGAGGCCAACTAAGAGTCAGTTGTGATTAGCCCGCAATGAGTATATTTTGTTTTGGATATTTTTATATGCTGTCAAGACAGAACCAACTCATAGGTAACTTTCCAATCGATTTTTGGAGGAACATCATGCTTGGGAAGTTGGAGGGTCGGTGAAAGAAAGGCCCTCAAGCAGATGATTGACACAGTGACTGCAGCAATTGACTGAAGTATGTCAGAGAGCATAAAGTCGCCACAGGATAGGACTGTGTTTGGCTCTGTTATTCATAGGTTTGCTATGGGTTATACTCCACTGCACAGCACCTCACAACAGCCACCATTGCTATCATCCTGGTCTAATATCTCCTGGCTTGAAGATGTAGATAATCTTCAGGTAATCTCCTTGTCCCTTCCTTTACTCCACCACAGAAAACTCTCAATCAAATCACTTCAGCAACTCTGTTCAAGAATTGCTCCATTGAGATGGCATCTCTGCCAAATGCTTTTCATTGTTCCACAGTATGCTCAGAGCAAAATCTGACCTTCAACAATTACCCTCTTGGGTTTGCCTTTCTGAACTCATCTTCTACACCTTTCCTGTTACTTACTCTACTCCTATCAGATTGGTCTCCTTGATATTCCTACAATTGGCCAACCATTTTCCTCTCCTATGGCCTTTTGGATTTTCCATTCTTTCAACCTAGCTCACTGTTAATGTAGAGAACTCCATAGCTTTTGGCAACTCCTCAGCTATTTTCTCACAATAAAGCTATTTCTGCTCTCTTTTTCTCTACAATTTATTATATCTCTCACTGTTCCTTATTTGATTTTTAATTAATACTTTTCTGTCCATTATGAAATAGTTTTATAAATGTTCTTTCCTACTCTTATCTCAGTATGTAGAAATATTGTATATTCTAAGTAAATACTCTAGACTGATTGAATAAACTTGAGTTAATGAGCCATGAAACCCTTTTTCTTGATGTGGAGCTAAATTTCAATAATTCTATCACCCCAGACCTGTCTAAAACAAAGAGGCTAAGACCTCAAGAGTATAACGTTATAATAGTCCTAAGATTTATTTAAGTATGAATACATATATTTTCAATAGCTAAAATTGGCCTAATCTTGCGTCACTGTGAGCTGAGTTGTGCAAATCATGTGGAAAGAGATTGCCCATCATTCCTTCCTCAGAGCCACTGGAGGATTCAAACTGCCACAGGCGTCATCTTTGGTTTAGCAGCTGAAGTCTCTTCAGACTGCACCACCAGAGCTACTTTTATCTCTGAGAAAGTTGAGTCAGAAATGAGGCTTCTCAAATCCTATGTGCAAGCAGAGTTGTGTTCAAGACCCATTTACAGGCTGGGCCCCTTCTTAAATCTTGGTTCTAAATTGAAGTTACTGTGAGAAGATGATTGAGAGTAGTGATAAGATGTGATCATGCTATTTTATACCAGTGACACCACCTATATATGACATTTGCATTTCAAAAGATAAGATTTTTTTAATTACACTAAAATAGAGTATCTCACCCTACAATGTCATTTTTGTCTTTTTAGTTGAAATGTCAGAATTATGTCATTTTAGGTGTCAGAAGAACAAAAGAATATGCAGAAAAATAAGCTCCAAGTGTAAGATTTTAGTCCAAGTTGTTAATATTATATTAATATACATAAATTATATCAATTACATTTTTTGTTACAATTATCAAAGTTTCAGAATGAGAAAATTCTAAGACAAAATAAGAAAAAGTCATTTTAAAGCTTTTATTTCATTGTCTAAGTCTGGTTAGATGGTGCAAAGTCTTTCATTTTATTGAGGTCATGAATGAACCTACTTTTCCTTATGATTTCTGATTTACTGTCAAAGAAGAGACCATTTTGGAGAAACCACCCATAATTCTTATCTCCACGTGTCTCCAACATATCTGACATGTTGAGGTTACTGTGGATTTTCACTCATGGATCCTCTTTCATGATTAATCTTTTCTCCTTTTCACACTAAAATAATATGAAGTCAGGGATTTGTTAGTTCTCACTTGGACTATAGCAAAACCTTCTGGAAGTGTAATGAAGTAGCTCTGGAGTCTGAGTAACTTAGTTTTAAATTCTGTATTTACCACTTTTATCACTTATGTGAACATGAGCAAGACCTAGTATTTGGGAGAATCTTTCTCTCACTATCAAAAGAAAGTAGTCAAACAGACCTCCTCCATCTATAAGGAGTGTGGAAGGTGGGGCTTAAAAAGAGTCTTTCATGCTTTGAATGCTAAGGAAATGATAATCCCTTCCTCACTATGCCTTCTTCTATGATTTCTTAGCTTCTTATTTGTGCACGCCACAGGCAATGACAATGTAGTCAGAAGTATAAAACACAGGATGATAGACCCTTGCCCTGAGGGAGCTCACGCATTTTAATGGCAGATGGGAATTAAACTAGTGCTTCGAACACAAAGTAAAACTTGTGAAGAAATTATGAGAAACATACATATGCAGTGCTATGTAAAGGGAGAGAATTACTCGCTAAATGATTTACCAAAGGCAAAGGTGAATCCCTAGCAAAGTTGGAAGCTGAAGTTACGTTTTCACACGCCCAACCCTGTTCCTTTCCTATTAAATCACCTTGTACAATTTTATTATTTGTCACCTTTCTTGTTTTCTTATATTAATAGCTTATATTAGAAGTGTCTTTAGGAGAGGCTCATCGTTTTAAGTGATCTTAACACATTGTCCTTCGTATGGTTTGCTTCAGTTTCCTGGTGGTTTGTCCACACTCACACACTCAGGCATACTCACTTTACCTTAGGGTGCTGTAGCCTAGACATTCCCTTTCTTCTGCAGTTACCACAGAATGTACAGTTTACTAGACAGATGAACAAACAAACAAATAAGATACCTGCCTTAGTGCCTCATTGTGTAGGAAATCATATTTTGCTGCCAATTCAAAAGAAAAGGATCTGTAGTATACAGGTGATCCCAGAGCACTTGATGTCATTAATATGAAGAGAGTGATTTTTATATCTATGCTTCTGACATTTCAATTACAATTTCACTGTGCAATTTCTGTTACTTATTATATTTTGCTATTTGTAAGCATCTGTTCCCTGACCCGGAGTCTGATGCAAGAACAAAAATCTGTATGTGCAAAGGAAAGGTTGTTGCAGATGATATATTTATTTTGACTGACTTGTGGTTACCACAGTTATGAAGATTTTCAATATCCAGAGAGAAATAACATGCTGGGGTGGGTGTTTGCTTTTGTTTTCTTTTATAGTTGCAATGCTAAGATGTTAAGTAATTAATAAGAAATGTCATCTACTGAAAAAGTCAAATAGGTTTATTTTCTCTCTTTTTTTGCTCAAACATACAGACAGATAGGTGTACTGTCCCACACCCAGGAAATTTCATTTCTGTACAGTACTTGTACAATAAAGATATGGATATATATTTAGTGAGGCTATCAGTGAGATACATACAAAACCATCTCGTATTTGTCTCATATGCTTTGGGCTTCTTGCTAAGAGTGCAATTCTTTGGAAAGGAAAATGATTAGAATGTTGGCTAGTCAGTGAAAGAGAGGAAGACCCTCAATGAGAAGGATTTACCCAGTGACTGCAGCAGTGGACTCAAGTGTTGATGATGATGATGATGATGTTGACACAGGATAGGACAGGGTTCAGGTCTGTTGTTCATAGTGTCACTGAGTTGTATTCATCTCAATGACATCTAACAATAACAATGTGCCCACACTGAAGAGATGTTGTTGTTGTTGTTATGTGCCAT
>NW_006399897.1:8526339-8539278 GCF_000299155.1 Elephantulus edwardii
CCTAGCAACATTCCAAAGTATGAGAGAAGAATCTTCATCATCTTTGCCTCCAAGGAGCACTCTGGTTGTACTTTCTCCAAGACATATATATTTGTTCTTTTGGTGGTCCCTGGGATCGTCAGTACTCTTCTCCAACACCACAGCTCAAAGACATCAATTCTTCTATCATCGTTATTCATTGTCCAGTTCTGAGATACACAGCAAATGACTGAAATGCTGTGGCCTGAATCAAGTTGAACCTTTGTCCTCAAAATGACATAGTCACTCTTTAAGAATTTAGAGAGGTCCCTGACTATAGACTTTCCTAGTGCAATACACGTTGTGATCTCCTAACTGCTGGTACTAAGTGTCTTGATTATGGATACAAGTAAAGTGAAGTCATGGTCAGTGTCTGTCCTTTTTCATGCATCATATATTGTATATAAGTCCAAAGGCAAAGGTATATAGTCTGTATGAATTATTTGAGTTGTTCCAGTGACTTACATAACCTAACGGTGTTCCATAATCCCAGTGAATTATGGAACTTGGTAATGTAGTGAGTAATATATTTTGAATGCTAACCAAAAGGTTGGCAGTCCAAGTCTACTAGCAGTTCTACAAGACAAATAGGAATCATCTCCTCCTTTAAAGACTAATATCCTTGGAAGCCCAAGGGAGTATGGTCACTATAAGTTGAAAGTAGAAATAAAGACCAACTTAAACAGAAAGAATATATCTGGATTCTCAGGGTTGCTGGTGATATCCTGACAAGATAGTAGGAAGCATGCTTCAGGTTGTTGACTAGCTAGTCAGAAGTTGGGATGTTACATGGACCCCCTACTATTAAGGCTTGTCATCCTGAAGGATAGCATTCTTTTAACTTGTGAGCTATGACTTAGCTCTGAGAAGGAAGTGTCAGAGAGATTCCCATGGGGATGATTTTTTTCATATATTCTCAACATGAAGTCGAACTACATTTTGATGTATTATGAAGTGGTAATAAAAATGCTTAAATTTCTTAAAAGGAGAGTATTATTAAATATTAAATGTCATGAAATATTTTAAATACAAATACTTAAATGACTACTAATACCTATTTTTAATCTTCAAATGTTATTTTGATAAATGTGTCACTCCATAATAATGTTAAAAATGCATCAAATATTATATTCAATTTTTAATTTTTTTTAATTTCAGCAATAAGATTACTCACAATCACCCATTAAATGCACAATGTATGGAATATCTGTGTATTATTGGGATACAATCAGAGTGTGTAAAATTTGAGAAACACCATTAAGGCTATTAAATTCAATTCTTTCCTTTCATGTCCCTGTTGCTTTTCACAGGTTTAAGCCATTGACTGACACATTCCTGGGTGAGAAGAAACTGTCTGCTGAGGAGAAATGTCGGCTTGTTCTCCAGCAGTGTAAATTACAAGGCTGGCAGGTTGGTGACCTACAACCTCCTAAAATATCAGTTTTGGATTTTAAGTAAGAGAGCTGAGTCATTATGGGAAGCCACCGTAGTATTACTGGCAAAAACCAGATTCTTCTGATGTGTCTGGCAAGGCAAGACATTAAATGCATCAGTCTTTATGATTTACTGATTTTAGCAGCATGTAGTAAACACACAAAAGAATCCCAGAGTCTATTTTGCCAAAGTGATGAGATGTTTGTAGAGTCATTAATATCTTTAGGGTTTTGTGTTGCCTGTGACCCACACTGGGTAATACTGTTAAAGGGGGTTACACCAGGGTGACTACTATAAAATTTATGTGCATTATTTGGCATAAATTTATTATTTTTATAAAAATAGCCTGTACCTAGATTTAGTGGCAAAAAATAATTTTTCATTAAGTCTACCTTACATATACCTAAAGGGAAAAATACTCTCTGAGAATTTACTTTTTGAACCTTCTGATGTATATTGATCAGAACTGCCATTACCAATTACAAAGGCACTTCAACCCAGGTGATTTCTTCTGCGTGATTACAAACCAGTGTTGTTGTTGTCATTGCTGCTAGTGTTTGTTACATTTTCTGGTGTTTTGGCTATAATATATGGGAGCTCTGGTGACATAATCCATAGGGAGCTAACTCAAAGGTGGTTTCTCTCAGGCTGTTCAAAGCCTCTAGTGACTCCACAGGAGAAAAGATAGGCAATTTCCTCCTGTGTGATTTACAGCCTCTGGAAGCCCAGTGAGAGGATCAGCGTTGAGCCTGTCCTGGTTCCACAGCAGTGAGTTACTCTGAGCTATAATGTTTTAGTAACTAACATTTGTTACCTGGTGTCAATGACTTGAGAATGAAGTCATCATTAAAGGAAAAGAAGGAGGAAAACGTTTAACAAGGCTTCCACCTAGTTACTACTACTGGAAAGCAACTAGATGGCAGTGTGTTTGATGTTTTGATTTAATTATGTGGCAATTCAGTGCAGATTTTAAAGCTCTTTTGTTATTACTATTCCTATGATCTTAGTCCTCAATCGCACCTGATTCAGGTTGTTTTCGATCACTTGCTATGCATCTGAGAGCTGGACAGTGACTAAGGATGACAGAAGAAGAATTGAGACCTTTGACTTGTGGTTTTGGAAGAAGGTACTGACAGAATATCCTAGGGAATGCCCAAAGAACAGATATGACTTAGAGAGGATGCAGGGAGGGCGCTCCTGGGATGGAAAGATGGCAAAAACTTTGTCTCATATTCTCTGATCATGTAGTTAGCAGAGGCTGTTCCTTGGAGGTCAACATACTTAGAAAGGTGGAGGGTTGGTGTAAGATAGGAAGACCTTCAATGAGACGGATGGACACAGTATCTGTAGCAATGGGCTCACGTGTGTCAGTGATGGCAAGGATGGCAAAGGATAGGGCATGATTCACATCTTCGAGCCATACTTGACTCAGTAGTACTTAAGAACAACATTCCTATGAGGTAATGTTATATTTAAGCAATTGTCAATGACATTATGTCTTATTTATTATCAAAATTGATAGTAAATGTTGCTAAAAATTCTGTGTGGTCTGACACAAGAGAAAGCCCATGGAGTAGGTGGTGGCTCTATGAGTTATCACACTGTTTGACACCAACCCTGGTGATGCCACGGTCTGTAGCTCCATGAAGTTTGTGACTCAGAGTCACGTTTTCTCACTGAAGATTTTTTTTAAATGCCCAGAAGGAAGCAGAATTCAGATTCCAAAATTTAAAGAACTCAGGTTGATCCTCTCCTGTGAACTGCTAGCTCCCTTTTGAGGCTCTTTCAATTTTTAGCTGATCCTCCTTTTTTTCTTTTTTTTGTTTTTTTTGTTTTCTCTTGCCTGCTTCTGACCTACCACACACTGAGGATGTCACTGTCCTTTGAACCTCATTTGTTGCCAAAGCCTTCAGAGTTGCAAACATTCAGTAATATCCTGTGATCGTTTTGAGTGGCACAGGCCAGTGGCTCCAGGGGTTGTAGGTATCCTTCTGGAAGTAGGAGAGAATGAGTCAAAATAACAAAGTAAATACACTCCAAAAACCATTGGAAAGAGCTCCGGAGTTTATTCAATAGCTTAAAGGAAATCAGGATGCCACAATGGCCAGTATTAGGGAAAGAAGAATTGGTATTTAAAAGAACAGAGAAGATAAAGAAGACTGAGAAAGAGGAAGAAATTCTCTATATCCAGCATTGCTTGGAAGCTTCTAGCTATAAACTATAAAAATGCATAGGTGGCACATAACATGGTATTTAATAACTTTGGAAAAACATAAGCATTAATAAAAAGCAGATAAAAATCTTTTTCTTCTTTAAAAAAAAGAAAGGATAGAAGGAGGCTCTGAAAGTGAAAATGTATGATAATTGACAAGGCCAGAAATGAGCACTTGGCTTCTCAAACAATCTGAACAAATGATTCAGAACTGCTGACTATGCCTAAAAGTGGTCCAATTAAGTAAAGTGGGCAGAGGAAGATCTAGATTGACGTTAGCACACCCATCGTCTATGGCAAAGACACTAGGCTCCTCAGCATTGATGAGTAAGGATTTAATTGTGCCACCCAGTCACAGTTTTCATGATCTCTTTTTTAAAAAAAGCTAGTAATGGCAGTTGAACTTTAAATAACAGTCTGAGGGAGGAACTTTACACAGTTTGTAGTTGTCATGGATGTGAATCAGTGCCAAAAGATTGGATAAAAAAGGAAGGAGAAAGGAGGAATTACTAACAATGAATGATGTCAGGTAACTAAGCAAGGGCAAATGACATAAGATGTATGACTCACATCAAGGATTATTTAATCAGCTTGTAGGTAACTAAACTTGTTTCAACTGAATCATTGCTGGAACTTTGGAATAAGCAGTAATGTTTTTCGAATCATGTAATGCTAGGATTATCTTCTGTTGTTCTCCTTTTAAAGGTTGTTGCTAACCATATTGTTTCAGCCCTCACTCGTAGCAACCCCGTATGTGATGTGTTGAGACAGTTTTTGAACCATTATGTTTTCAGTGTCAGTGGTTCTTTTTCCCTACCCCCTCAAGGCAGCTTTAGTGGCTTAACCCATAGGGAATCACACTGCTATAATGCAAAGACAGCATCGATGGCCGTTTGAGGACTCCACTGGCTCTGAGAGAGAAAGGTAGGCAACCTCCCCACATGCAATTAACAGCCTCAGAAACCCAGTGGAGGGTCAGCTATGAGTTCTCAGTTTATTTTTCTGAAAGAAGACCTCTAAGCCTTTCTTCCTACTTTATATTAGTTTAGAATTCACTACTGAAAGTGTGACAGTTGCTGCACTTGGGATGCCCTAGAGGATGGGTGAGAATTCTGTCATTAAACCTTCACTGCCTCCTTCCTTTGAAGGATACTGAGATGTTATGTTGCAACAGAAGTTTAGGTTGTTCAAGGAAGAATGAGAAATACCAAATAGTGAAACTGACTGACCATAAACATCTCATCTGACCAGCCATCAGTCTTCTTCATAAACTGCTGCATGAGGATTCAGTAGGGATGGGAGTTCCAGGATATTCCGATACCCTCTGACGGTCTATCTCCGCCTGAAGCTGTCATTTTTGTGCGCCACAAGATAAGTCTAAAACATGAAGACTCTATGTCAGAGTGGACTTTCCCACAGTGTTTCCTAGACTTGATTATTTAGAGAAGTAAGTTTTCAAGTCTTTCCTCTGAAGGAGCAGCTGGTGGTTTCAAACCACAGACCTACTAGTTAGTAACAAAGCATTTAACTGTTCAACTACTAGAACACATTCACGTTATGCTGGTTGTGGCTGTTAAGTGCCATCAAGTTGTAACTGACTCATAGCTGATCCTCCAGCAGGTTTTCAGAGGCAAAAAATTGCATGGGAGCAGATTACTCATCCTTCTCTACCAGTGGAAAACAGCTGGTGGAGTCAAACCTTGTGCATTTAGGTTGGGAGTTCAACATGAATAAGAGGCTGGATTTGCTTTGGAACTTTGAAAAAGAATATCCAAATAAAATCTGAGAAAAGCTTCTTTTTCTATTTCTTTCATCAGTTTTACCTGCACATTTTAACTCCTCAAAAGGAAATGGAAAGTGTGGGAGATGAAAAGAATTCCATTTGTTTTGCATGTTTGCTTGTGCGTTCAGTGTTGTCTAGTTAAAGAAGACTGCTTTTCTACAGCTTATCCCACATGTAACCGTTCTCATGTTTTATGCCAGCAGACAAATAATTGACTTCACTGAAACAAAAGCTTATTCATATTTCACTTCATGTTAGTCAGACAGCAAAAGAATTAAAAAAAAAAAACACCAAAAAAACAAAAAACAACCCACATCATTTATTCTCACCCTGGAAAGTGAGACTCTTCAGTTTCAAAAGCAAAGCAAGTGTTGATAGTTCCATGTAGAGCTGCTATTAATTCTATTCCAGTTTGTTAATCAGTGCAAGGATTAAATAAGGAGCCGTGTTACTGAAGCAACAGTAAAGTGTATAATGGATGGTTAGTGTGTCTGTAGCTATTCCCAAATCGCCACGAATTATAATGTGTGTTTTTATTAAGCAGTCAATTTTCATCCTTTGGTCCTGAATGGTTAGCATAAAATTAATAGTTATTCTTTTCTTTTTTTTTTTAAGCAAGCAGGGAAGATGGAAAGGACTCAAGATATTTTTTGCTTTTTAAAGCAGCGTACAGCAGTAGCTAGAAACTCAATTTTCTTAACTAAAAATATGATCCTTTCATTGTCATTCTAATGACTTCTGGAGATCTTCTGGGATTTCTTCACCTCTCCTTGCCTTTAATCAAACCCTGTACAAGGAAAAGTCTTTGAATCATCAGTACAGGATTCTAACTCTACACTCCTAATAGTTTTAACCCTTGTGTAAATTCAGTAATGTAAAGAAACCTCCAGAATTTCCTTCTATATCTGATCAAAATGCTACATTTTCTCTTCAAGGCTGCCCTATTTAGTACCAATTCAGGCATGCTGCTTATTATGGATGCAGTACTGGGTTTGGGATCAGTATGTGAAGAATGAGAGGTGGTTTTTGGTTGGGTTTTGTCTTTTTAAATATTTTGTATGAATTTATCTCATCTATAAAAAAATGTCAGTGTCGAGGGCTCTCCTTCATAGGGTCGCTATGAGTCGCCTGGGACTCAACGGCACTTAACAACAACAACATAAAAAATGTCATAACTATTCAGGGTTTGGTACTTATTTCATATATGTTTAAGTCAACTTTTTTGAAGAAAAATGTGAGTAGGCTGAGTGAGCAAAAATGTACAGAAATGGAACCTGTGAGTGTCCCTTTTACTTTCAGTGGGACAGCCACTGTGCAGACCCATAGCTCGTACTTTCCATACAGTATCCTTCCCACTGCATTCAACTCCATCTATACCTATTAATATATTGATATAATAGTAATATATTGATATAATTATATAATATTATAATTTATAGTAATATTATAATATTGATATAATTATAATCCTTCTGATTATAGAACTTGAAAGCGATAGATTATCTATCATAGAATAAGCTTTTATCAAAAAACACACAGAACAAAACAAACAAACCTTGCTTACATATCCCTATATCAGTCTTAGCAAATTGTTTTCTGTTCTTAGTGTCTTTTTTTATGTCTGTAATTCACCCAGGAAATGAAGGAAAAGCAAGCTGACTGTTTTCCATGGCAGACCAACTCTGATCGGAATCTTTTTTACCCAAACTGTCAGTTAAGAGACCCTTATATACCATGATACCTTTAAACTCCAGTTCCTGACTCTGTCTCAGGAAGACAAACAAAGAGGAGAGAGAGAAAATGAATGAGAGGAAAGAATGATGAGAAGGTAGAGAAGAGCTAGCTTTAAATAGAAATGTTTAGGATGTTTGACTTATACAGTATTCACTATCAGAGGTTCTAATTCTGAGAGGTGAGGCTTAGATTCTACGTAGCCTCTCCAGAGAAAATTAAAAGGAGGGGGAGATGTGATAAAAAATTAAATCAAAGTAATATTGGCTTTATATTCACCACCTCAAAAGGAGGGGGAAATGTGATAAAAAGGTGAATGAAAGTAATATTGGCTTTTTAGCCACTACTCACTACAGCACTTTAGAAAGAGTTTTGTGACGTTGCCTTGGTAAACCCACCTAAGTTACAGCATGACAGGCTTGGTTCACATGCCATGTTCTCAGCATGATACTGATTCCCTTGCTTTCAAATTTCCAATATTCCCACCTTAGTGCAGCATTCGCAGTGATCCCCATCACCTTCTCTGCAGACTTGGAGGGCGTGTCTTCTAGGTTGTTCTTGATTAACTGTCTTAATTCCACTAGCATGTCACCTCTATCCAATGGGGATTGTGCGACTGGTCTTGACAGGTGTGTCTCCGTCATAGGAGACAGCAGATGGCACATGGTCCATTCTGCCTGCATATGTTTTGAACCAGCAAATGAGGATTTGTACTAAAAAATACAATCTATTTTACAGAGAGACATAGAAAAAAAATTTAAATGTAGAATAAGTTAAAAGCTAACCGTGGAAACATCTAGGAAGTTATTTTGAGATAAGACTCAAGCAGAAATTTAACTTTTCTCTGTATATATAAAAACTGAATGCATTCATGCAATATATTAATAGTTAAAATGATTTTTTTTCAAATTTGTAATCACTGTGTTGATGCAATTTAATCATAGAATGTTCAAACTCATTGCTGTTGACTTGGAACTGGCTCATAGCTAACCCTACATGGGGCTTCTGAAATGTTGAATCACACTGGAAAAATTGCCAGTCTCTCTCTTGTTAGCATCTTATGGATTTGAACCATCTTTGGGTTACTAGTGCAAGTCCCTACATTTGGGAAATAACTGCAAATCACACTAACCCTGTTCTGCTCCAAGAAATTTTAGCTTTCAGATGTATAATTATCCTATAGAGTGGGGTATTTTACATCCATGCCTTTATTTCTCAAAGAAATATTAGCTACCTTTGTATGTGATTTGAACAACTATAAGATTTGGAAAACTAAATATGTTACCATTTCATTAACCAGTTTGTTAATGGCATATATGGAAACCCTTTGTAACTGAGATTAAAGCTGTGATCTACAGGGTTGTGAATGACTGCTTTTTCAGAAATAGATCAGCAGACCTTTCTTCCAAGGTTCCTCAGGTAGAGTCAAACAGCCAAACTTTCACTTCTCTCTCTCATACTGCCATCAAGTCTGTTCTGACCCACAGAGACCAGCCACTGGCTTTCTGAGTCTGTAAATGACAGCCTAATACTCCCTTGTTGTTGTTGTTTTTATGGGCCATCAAGTACTTGCAACTCATAGAGCCCCTATGTACAATAGCCCTGAAACCTGCTCTATCCTGTACCAATTTTACTGTCTCTAACACATCTACCCTCATTATCCAGTCACTGAATCAATCCATCTCATTGAGGGTCTTTCCCTCTTTCCCTGTTCCTCCACCCTACCAAGCATGAGGTTCCTCTCCAGGGACTGGTCCCTCTTTGCAACATGCCCAACTTTTGTCAGATGAAGCTTCAGAATCCTTGCCTCCAAGAAGCATCCTGGTTTCAACCTCTCCAGGATAAACATGTTTGTTCTCCTAGATGTTGTTGTTATTGATTACCTTTGAGTTGAGCACGACTCATAGCCACCGTATGAACAAAAGGCCTGAAGCCCCTCTACACCTGTCAACATTTATCAAAGTTCATAGAGTTTCAGGAGGCATGTTATTTAGTAAGTGTATGCCACCCCTACTTCTAAACATGTCATAGTATGTTATTGTTGTCATGTGCCATTGAGTCTCCTGTGATGTATAACGACCCTATGTACAGCATACCCTTCCCTGTCCTGGGCCAGTCTCACTAATTCTGACACACCAACCCACATCACCCCAGTTACTGTATCACTTTATCTCATCTGGGGTCTTTCTCTCATGCTCCATCTTCCCACCCTTGCAAGCATTAGATCCTTCTCCAAGGACTGATCTTTCCTGGCCACATGCCCAAATTAAGTGAGGCATAGTTTCAAAATCCTAGCCTCCAAGGAGAGACTTCATTTCACCTTCTCCAAGACAGACCTATTTGTTTTCTTAGCAGACCATGATATGTTCAAGACTCTTCTCTAGCACCACAATTTGAAGATATCTATTCTTCTTCTGTCATCCTTAGTCATTGTCCAACTCTCTAAAGCATAACAAGTAATTGAGAAGACCATGGCCTGGATTAGGTGCACCTTTGCATCTAAACTGACATCATTGCTCTTCAGCACTCTGGAGAGGTCCATGACAGCAGATTTTCCCAGTGCAATACATCTTTTGATTTCCTGAATGCTGATATTAAGAGTGTTAATCATGGCTCTGAGCAAGCTGTGCTTGCAAACAACCTCAGTCTCTTCTCCATCCTTCATGGTGCTGCCAATTGGTGCAGTGGTGATAATCTATCCTCTTTGATGTTGAGCTTCAATACATATAGAAGACTACAGTCCTTGACCTTTTGCAGCAAGTGCTTTAGATCTTCTTCAGTTTCAACAAGCAAGGTTGTGTCATATGTGTATCGTAGGTGGTAAATGAGTCTTTCTCCAGTATTGATGCCTCATAAAACCCTGCTTCCCAAATGATCTTTTCTGCATACAAATTGAAAAAGATATGGGGACAGGATGCATCCCTGATGTACTTCTTTCCTTATTTTGAACCATAGAGTGTTTCCTTGCTCTGTTCTGAGGACTGTCTCTTGGTCCAAGTATAGGTTTCGTATAAGCACAATAAAGTATTCTAAAATTCCCATTTTTCTCCTAGCAGTCCATGGTATATTCAATACTCTTCAGCACCACAGCTCAAAGGCATCAATTCTTCTGTCATCCTTAGTCATTGTCTAGCTCTCTGATGCATAGCAAGTAATTGTGAAGACGATGGCCTGGATCAGGCATACCTTAGTCTCCAGATTGATGTCATTGCTCTTCCGTACTCTGGAGAGGTCTCTGACAGCCAATTTTCCCAATGTAATTTTTCTCTCAATTTCCTGGCTACTGGTACCAAGAGTGTTGATTATGAAACCAAGCAAACTAAACCTGTTAACAATCTGAATCTCTTCACCATCTATCATGATGCTGCTAATCAGCCAGTGATATTGAGCTTCAATCCATGTTGAAGGCTGCAATCTTTGACTTTCTGCAGCAAGCACTTCAGATCTTCCTCTGTTTCAGCAAGCAGGATAATGTCATCTACATAACGTGGTTTGTGGATGATTCTTCCTCCAATTCACATTCCCCCTCATATAGCTCAGCCTCCCAGATGATCTGTTCTGCATATTGATTGAAAAGGGCTAGAGACAGGAGACGTCCCTAGTGTACACCCTTCCCAGTTTTGAACTGTGCAATTTCTCCTTGCTCTGTTCTGATGACTGCCTCCTCCTCCAAATATAGGTTTCGCATAAGCACAATCAAATGTTCTGGGATATTGTTTTCATTTGAAGGAAAATCAGATTTCTTGTGTCTTGAAAAGAATCCTTCTTAGTGGTGTTTTCAATGGTTGTTTTGGGGGGTTTTTTTGTCTATAGCTGTTTACAATGAAATTGAATATTTTAGAGGTAAGTTTGCAATGAATTGTAGCCAGCTTGACAGCACCTAACAGCAACATAGACTAATTAAGGTTTTGTCTTCATTTGCAAGGCGGAATTTAGGTAACGATTTTAAAAGAATGGGAGATTCTTGAAGTTATTTGAATAGAACACTACTTTTATAACTTTCAGGAATCTACCTGTCTCTCTATAGGTATATTTTTTTCTTTCTGAAGCAAAAAGTCCACAGCATATTTCCTTTGTGACCAAACAAACAAACAAACAAAAAGTACCCTCAAATATATTTAACCACTCATAACTTGAAAAGAAATTGTATTAAGTTGGGCCATTAGTTATGAGCTGTGTGCTATTCAGTATTTTGAAAATTATTCAGATATACTCTATATCTAAAAACATGTGTTTTAATACATTATTATGAGGTGACTTTAAAAGTAAGTTCTCAGAAATTGTGTACACTTAATAAAAAACTTTCTGTCTTGGTTACCCAATGCCAACCAAAATGACTGGCAGGCATTTAAGCCCGTGTTGAACATACTCGTTCTACATGTTATGTCATTTATGTAAAATGAAAATCTTTGAGACTAATTCTAAGTGGAAAAATAAGTGGTATAATCTGATTTTCACACATTTTATATGAATCAACTGGTTATAGGATGGCTTCTACTGTGTAGTTATTTGAATGCTATATTCATTTTAAAGCCATCTGGAGGGATGACTAATGGGGAAACAAATCTGTCAGAGAGTCGACTCATAGGATGCCAGGGGCACTGCTTCAGAACACAGAAACCCACAGAGCGCACAAACCCGTCAGGATTTGGAAATGGTCTTGCCCTCCTTCAGCAGAGCTTTCAAAGTGATAAGTTTCATTGACATTCCAAACAGAGATTTACAGAATTTTGATGGGAGCAGAGAGGGAAGAATGAGGGAGGGGAGTCATTAAGACAGGCAAAGAGTTCTGCCTTCTGTGGCCCTTGTAAAGAGAGTCCCATGATATCTGTTACTGGAAATGAAGGAAAGTGAACTTTTGCTTATAATGTTAGAGCTACTTTACATGTCATTTAACATTTTAAGTATAAGGAGCCAGACAAAGAAAATTCAGGATTACATAGACAAAAGGCAAACAAGGAAAGAAATTAGAACTTTCATCCAAACTACGTGCCAGATACTTACTGGGAAAGGATGGTGGTGGTAGTGGTAGTGGTGGTAGGGGTGTGTGTGTGTGTGTGTGTGAGAGAGAGAGAGAGAGAGAGAGAGAGGGAGCGGGGAGGGAAAGAGGGTAAGGTAGAGAGATCAGGAGAGGGATAGAGAGAGAGGAGAGTGGGAGCTTTCAGATGACATGGTAAAGAATGCTTGTAAAAGGCAAACCACAAAATAAAATAAGATGTTGTTTTTCCTGTTTGGGATTATTCTTTAGCAAAAGAAAAAACACAATTAACAATGTCTTTAGAATAATCTTCAGATATAACTTTTAAGGAATGGCCTAAATTTTATTATATGCCTTTGTAAAATATATGGTCTTTGAAGGATGCTCCCTTACCATGTTGAGAATCACAAGATTAGCATTTTACCATAATATTAAATAAAATAAGTGGGATGGAGGATTTATTATTTCATTAATCTCAGCTAGAACAGTAAAACGAGATATAAAAGTGAGTGCAAGAAACTGTTAAAATTGAGGCACCTCTTTTTTTTTACATTTTTCTTAGACAATTGTATTAAGGATCTTGGCTCTCAATTAGTACAATAAATTAGTAGTTTATAACCTTTGTTTTGTTACTCAGGGAACACTTCATAAATCAACTGAAACTGCAATATAGAACATAGTGTATATATTCTTTTACTTTTATTTGTTTTCTTTTTATGAAACTATCAATGTTAAAAAAATAAGCATTGAGGATCTAAAGGTATCTCTTAAATCTATGTACAC
>NW_006399897.1:8539378-8550988 GCF_000299155.1 Elephantulus edwardii
TACATATGAATATTTTTTCTATTGTAATAAATAGCATATACCCCAAACACATATATTTACACACTTTTGTTTTAAATGTAATATACTTTTTGAAAAGAAATTTGGGAAATAAGAGAATTCAAATTCCTCACAGTTGAATTATGTTTAGAAAACTGCTCTTAGGTGTTCACTCAGTTTTTTAAACATAATATTGCATTGTTTTCATTTCAGTTAATATGTCTAACTCCCTTTTTCTGTAAGCTTTCTGACAAAAAATATAGCTGTTTTTCGCAGGTATTTCTGTATGTGTATTTGTGTGTCATCCCTGTGTGTATGTATAAGTACTTACTGTACTCACCACAAAATAGAATCTGACACATAGTAGATACACAGTGTCTATTAATGAACAAAGGAGTGAATGAACCTGCCTGACAACATTTTTCCTTTGAAAATTAAGATTTGGGATCTTTAGTAAAATCTTACTGGTTTTTATAATAGGTTTTGCCTTTAAGTTTAATTTCTATTTTTCATCAAGTTTCATAAGCAAGTTTGACTTGCTTAGTTAAATACTTAATATTTAACAATTGCTAACTAAGGAACAAAGTCTGTACTTTCAAATTATCCTTCCTTTTTCATTGTTTCCAATTGACTTGGTGAAAGAAATAAGGCTGAAATAGAATTACCAACTTTTCTACAGTCAAAGATTTATTCAGTACAAATGCCTTTTTTAAAAAACACAAACGAGGACTTTATACATGGACCTCACCAGATGGACTGCATCGGAATTAGATTGGCTACAACTGTGGAGGAAATCATTGGAGAAGTTCAGTATCAGCAGACAAAACAGGACCAGGTGCTAACTGTGAAACAGATCATCAATTACTCTTGTGTAAGTTCAAATTGAAGCTGAAGACAATTTAAGATGTTCATGAGAATCAAAATATGATCTCTGTCTATCCACCTGAATGTAAAAATCATCTTAAAAATATATTTGGTGCATTGAACACCAATGGTTTAAGACCAGATGAGTTGTAATAGGAGATTAAGGACATTATCCACGAAGAGAGCAAAAGATCATTAAAAATAAAGAGAAGAAAGACCAACATGGATGTCAGAAGAGACCCTGAACATTGCCCTGCATCATCGAGAATCCAACCTGAAGGGAAGAGATAAAGGAACTAAACAGATATCAAAGGTCAGCTTGGGAAGTTAAAGCAAACTCTTCTAACAGAATATGCAAAGACCTAGAATTGGAGAATAAAAGGGGAAGAACTAGTTCAGCATTTCTCCAACTGAAAAAGCTGAGAAACAAATTCAAGCCATGAGTTGCAATACGTAGGGAAGCTATGAGCAAAATTTTAAATGATCCATTTAAATGATTCAAGAGAAGATGGAGGGAATAAAGAGTCACTATTCCAAAAAGACTTAGCTGATGCTGAAATGTTTCAAGAGCCAATCAAAATGAAGGAAGAAATTCAAACTGTACTAAGGGCTTTGGAAAAAAATAAGGTCCCCAAAACAAATGGGATACCAATTGAAATGTTTCAAATGATGGATGCAGCCCCAGACATGCTCACCAGTCTGTGCCCAGAAATCTGAGGAATGCCTGGTCCACAGACTGGAAGTGATCAAGATTGCTCTCATTACCAACAAATGTTATCCAACAGAATGTGGAAATTATTGAACAAAACTATTAATATCACATGCAAGCAAAATACTGCTGAGTTTCCTTAAAGTCATGGTGAGAGCAATTCATAGACAGAGAACTGCCAGATGTTCCAGGTGTATTTACAAGAGGCTTTGGTGCCAGAGATATAATTGCTGATGTCAGATGGATCCTGGCTGAAAGCAAAGCATACCAGAAGAATATCTATTTGTGATTTATTGACTGTACAAAGCAAGTTGACTGTGTGGATTATAACAAATTATGGCTAACTTTGAGAAAAATAAGATTTCAGGAACACTTAATTTTGTTCATGCAAAATTTATACCCAGACATAGCAAGAATTAAAATTAGCAAAGATGTGAGTTAAGGTTATATCCTTTCTCCATACCTATTAAATTTGTATGCAGAATTAATTATTCGAGAACCTGGACTCAAAGAAGAAAAATGTGGCATCAGAAATGGAAGAAAACTCATCAATAGTCTTTGTTATGCAGATGACACATCCATTCTTGCTGAAAATGAGAAATATTTTAACTACTTGCTTAAACAAAAATCCTTGCCAATGGACTAATAGGCAATAATATGACAGATGAATAAAGAACTGAGGCAGTCAATGGCTTCATCTTACTTGGGTGTACTTGGGTACCAAGTACTCAAGTACCTTGTGTACTTGGGTCTACAATCAATACACTTGGTACCAGCAGTCAGGAAATTAGGAGATGTATTATACTGGGAAAGAATGCAGTCAGGGACCTCTCCAAGTTATTGAGAAGTAATGATGCCAGTTTGATGTACACCTGATTCAGGCCATGGTCTTTTCAGTCACTTGCTATGCATTTGAGAGCTGAACAATGACTAAAGACAACAGAAAAAGAATTGATGCCTATGAACTAAGGTGTTGGAAAATAGTACTGAAGATCCCGCAGAATAGAATGCTAAAAGAACAAACAGATATGTGTTACAGAATGTGCAATCAGAGTGCTCCTTGGATGCAAAATTGATGAAGCTTTGTCTCGCATACTTTGGGCATGTTGCTAGGAGAAGCTATTGCTTGGAGATGAACATCATGGTGGTGAAAGCAACGAAGATCCTCAACCAAGTAGATTGGCACAATGATTGTGGCACGGAGCATGAATATGTCAGAAATTGTGAGGATGGCATGGGGTAGAACAGTGTTTAGATCAGTGATTCATTGGATAGCTATGAGGCATACGTGACTCTATGGCATATAACAACAACATCTAGGAAAACAGTCTTTATAGAGAGACACCATGCCGAGAATGGTGGTGGGTCAGTTAGATAGAGGAAGACCCTCAATGAGAGGGATTGATGAGTTACTACCACAATGGGTTTGAACATGACAGAAACAGTGAGGGGGGATGGTCCCCAGGGTCATTATGAGCTTCAGTCAGTTTGACAGCACCTAACAACAGCAATAACAATAATATAAATAGTGAGCTCTTGTGGCACTGCTAACTCAAAGGCTGTACCTCTAGTGGTCTGAATCCACCAGTGGCTTCCCCAAGACAAAGATGAGCAATCTCCTCCATTAAGTTGAGAGCCTCAGAAACCCAAAGGAGGATCAGCTTTGAGCTGCTTCCAACTCCATTGTGATGAGTTTGAATTTTTAGTTTATATAAGTAGTGGCTATCTCTAGTGTCTTGGTTTGTTTTGGTTTTTTTAAATACTAATTTATATTAAAGCTATTATAATTTTGAAATCAACCTAGTCTTTCTAACTATATATTGTTTTCTTGTTGGCTTATTCCCCATGTATTTATTGAGTACCATTGATTTTCCTGAGTTCCAGTGGCCTAGTAGGAAGGCGTTGACCGGCCAACTTGAAGGTGGTCAATAGTAATTCACCAGCGGCTCCATAGGAGGAAGATAGTAAAGTCCTCCTGTGCAATTTACACTCTCTGACAACTCACTGGAGGGTCAGCATGATTCAGTTCCTACTTGACTTTTTTGGGATTTTTAAAATGTTTCTGGGGCGATATTATACAACAGTTTAAAAATATTACTATATATTTTCTTTTTCATAAGGCATATACTCTTTAGAGAAAGAGAAGTAAAAGAGATAAGTAATTATAAACTAACAATTACCATTTAAGAGTCTTGCTGAGAGGATTCTGACAAGGAGACTGTGAGTACATATAAAAATGCGAGTCCCAGAGTAGCACTTGACTACTAGCTAAAAGGCTAGCTGTTTGAATCTACCCAGAGGCCCTTCATCCGACAGACCTGGTGATATGTTCCTGAGAGGTTATTGCCTTTAAAAGCTTATCAATCAGCTTTATTCTGCACACACACATGGCATTTCCAGGAGTCACAATCAACTTGAAGGCAACTAACAGCCGTTAAAGGTGTGCAGTGGTCAGTAAATACATTCCAAGATACTATGTTAAAACTCAGATCTGAAAAGGGAGAAATAACTAGACATGTGACACTGAAATAAAGAAATAAAAACCTAATTCCCTGTAGTCAAGTTGAAATTGACTCATAGTTAGCCTCCAGCAAGTTTTTGGATGCTGCCAATTGCACAGGAGTAGGTTGCCATCTTTCTCCTGTGGAGCCACTGGTAGATTTGAAGGTGAGCACTATATCCCAGCAGAGCTCCCGAATCATGTGACAAGGTGAAGTAAAGAGCTTGTTGTAAACTATCCATTTGTGACCAACCCATAGCTAACCCCCCTCTGGGTTTTCAGAAGCCCATCTTTCTCCCATGGAGCAGTTGGTGAATTTGAGCCATGTTTCTTTGCGTTGACATTGTAACTCCTTACCACTAGGCCACCAGAGCTCCTTGAAGGGGTTGTTGTTGTTGTTGTTGTTGTTAGGTGCCATTGAGTTGCATACGACTCATAGAGATCATAGGAACTAACCTGATTGCTGCCCTATCCTTTGATGTCCTCATAATCTCTGATACACACGAACGTTGCTATAGTCACCATGTCAATGAACCTTGCTGTGTGTATTTCTTTCCTTCACTGATCCATATTTCCAAGCAAGAGAGACAATTGTGAGTGTCAAATACTTGAGCTAAAAACACCTGACAGAGGTGAGATTTAGCTAATAGCCTCAGAGCTCAGTGAACAAAAAAGAGAATAGGAGAAAAATCCTATGATAGAGATATATTTTTCAACCTTTAACTATGACTGTCATTGTTCACTAAAGAAAAATATTAATAATAAAAATTTAGTACTAAAGAATTTTTTTAAGGAGATTTTTTTTAAAAAAGAGAAACAACCCAGAAATCGTACCTATTAAAATGGATTGTGGCCTCTTAGATAAAAGCTACTTGATGATATCCAGCTCCAGCTCTTAATAACTTCTAAAACAGAATGGTGATTGTTCCTACCTCAGGATACCCTGGTACCAATGAGCACTTGATTCCTACTCAAAATGTTGGTAGTTCAAACACACCCAGGGACCCCGTGGGAGAAAGCCCTGACAACATACTTTCTACAGTCTACAACCTTGCATTTTACTCTGACACGTGGTGTCACTGTGAGTTGCAATCAAGCTGATCATACTGATTCCTACTCCAATGTTATTAATTATAACTCAGTCTCATATTCCTTGCGATAGCTCTGATAGTCTAGTGGTTAAGAAGTTGCACTGCCAACACAAACACAGTTGGTTTGAAACTTAAAACGGTTCTGTGCGAGAAAGATGGATATTTTCCTTCTGTGTAATTTGCAGTCTTCTGACTCCATAGCAATGCCCTCTGATTCTACATGTTTATGTATTCATTTAACAGTAGTTTTTTTCATAGTTATTATGTACCATAAACTTTACACAATATAATCTGTTAATGTAATTCTTTGGGCAGCTACATTATTAGTTTGCTACCTGGTTTCCAAGTTCTGTTCTTCCTCTCTAGGAGAACTTTGTTTTTTTTTTCACTTTGAAGCCAGAGAAAAACAAATAAAATCATAAAGCCTGTTAACAATAATATTTAACTTGCTAAAGAAAATGAGTAAGGTCAAAACCTGTTAGAGAAAGTTTAAAATATTTTCCACTAACAGAGATCAATAGAGAAGGGATAAAACTACACCCATTAAAATAAAAAAAAATTTTTTAGAAGTATGACACCTGGAAAGCAAGGTATTCCTGACTGGTTTTGGCATTCAGAGAATCTAAAGATTTCTCTCTGTGTGTGTGTGGAGCAGGATTGGATGTGTGTGTGTGTGTGTGCGCGCGCGCGCGCGCACGCGCGCGCACCTTGAAAACTAGTTTTGTCCTTTAAAGGTAGTTTCACCACAATGAGAATGTGTTCTTAGAGATAAACAGGGGTCAAACCAGCATGCCACTTGAAGTTCAATAAGAAACCATTGATACATTCACCTACTACACACACACACACACACACATAAAATCATTGCTATGCCTTGGAAAGGGTAGTAAGGTGAAACAATCTGCTTTTCTGTGACTTTTTAGTGAAACAAGTTTTCTTGGAGAGGAAGAATAGCTCTGAGAAACCAGTTAGCACTACTTACTTAGTTGCCTGTGCAAGACAGAGCAACGTTGAAGGGGAAGAACTGATATGTGAGAAAATGGGGAGATGAGAGAGAACCTCCTTTTCTCCAGTGACAGTGCTTATTCAGTGGTTTTGGGGAGTTAAATCTCTGTAATGGAGTTAAGGCATGCAATCTCTTTTCTGAAATATTCATTTAAGTCTGGCTTATGCTCAAGCTGTTAATAACAAATAGAATCTACTGCACAAAATACACAAACATCTATAAAGGATGAAGAAGTTATGGTCCCTTAGGTGTTTGAAAGCAGAAGTTCACAAAAATAATTGTAGACAAGTCTCAAAGCAAACATGAACATACCACTGTACAAGCATTTGAAAACTGAGAAAGTTATGTAGATATTTGTGAATGTTCAGTAATACCTTTATGGTGAACAATAGAAGATAAGGTGTTAAGGTTGTAATGCTATGGATCTTAATATTCACAGAAGTAAAGCAAATGTCAAAATATATAAATGCCAGCAAGTTGGCAGATACTGATGGTGTGCATATTTGTCTCAAGTTTGTGCATATGCCACAGTAGTTATGGTGATTATGTTTACACTGTTGTTAATTGTTTACAACTTATACATTCCATGGAGCAGGTGGGTATTTTTACTATTATTTAAAACCTTTGGGGGTTATTTTTTAAATTAATGATACTCCTTAAGTAAGCATATTAACTCATAAAATGCACTCTTCTCTGTGATTTCAAAATTAATCAGTCTTGTTTGGGTTTAATTTGATTTGTTTTTTTTTATGAAGTGGTCACTTTGGGATAAAAAGTTGGGTTTTTTTTTCCCCAAATGTTCTTGGCCATATAACTGTTATTCTAATAATAAGATAATATACATGATCACATAGTGAATAATTCACTATTAAGCTCAAAATAGTAGTTTTTATTCATCACTGCCTGCTGTGCAGGTCATACTGTTCTAGGTGAGAGTAATTAATTTTTCTTAACCTATAATTATATGTAATTCAAGCCAAACCACCTTCCTCAAATACCAGAAGGTACAGTATTCTATTAGGTGCATGTGGCTGTAATTATCTTTCCTGTATTGAAATGAAATTTCAAGAATGGTCTATTTATAAGAAAAAGGACGTGTATTTTAGTATAAGTTTATCTTTTGGAGACGTTTGATAGTACATTCAGAACTGGGCTGAACCTTAGATTATTTCTACTTAGTAGTTTTTCAAAACTACCATAAAAATGTAAAATGTTGAAATATTAATAGTAAAATATATCACAGTAGAAATAATGGCTGTCCTTCAGAAAGCTACTGAATCGAAGAAGCAAATGGTGGGAAACAGATGAATTCAGCCTAGAGAGGATGAATTTTAGTTTAATGGTTTCTTTTCTGAGCTTTTGAGGGAATAGATGATATTTCTGTTCATTAGTGTGGTGTCAGTGCTTGATAGAAGCAAAGTCTTTGGCAAGTATCAGTCTGGTGAATGAATAGATACATGACAGATCATGAGTGAATGGATGGATAGAACAGAGACATAGGATAATTGCATAAATAAATGTAACATAAGGAAAATCAGGGACAGTATAGGATATAATCTCTGAATGCTTGGCAGAAATTCAATAGAACAAGTAATGAGTGGTAGGTGAAGGATTCTTTAGAATACACATGTGGCAATGTCACATATGCTGGTGATGGTTCTGTTTGGAAGATATACAAAGTACAGAAAGTTTTTGACGCAGCAACAGTAGAACCGAGCAGTGTTTTAAAGGAGCACCAAGTTAGTCTCAGATTAATGTGAACAAAAATGAAGCTGATGAGAAAACATGCTCTATAGATATTGAAAAAGTAAAAAATTGTGCTATTTATAACAATAACAATTTTGGTTACTTTTTTTTTAAAGCCACAAGACAGAGTTTATTAGTAATAGACTTTAAGAAATGCAAAAACATTTATCTGGAAAATTAATATTTTAGTTAAAGAAAACTATTCCTTTTTTAATTTTAATGCAATGCAAATAATTTATTTGGTATTTGTATGTATAATATTACACGTGTTATTTTAAGCTTTAAGTGTATTTATTAGTTATTGCCTTTGAATTGGAACCAACTTTTTTCTGACCCTCCCAAGAACTTTCAGAGGCTATTGATTACATTGAGGCAGGAGATTGCCAGTCTCCCCTCCACAGAGGTGCTGGTGTATTCAGACAACCACAGATGAACTACTTTTATTGGCAGTATAGCTCCTAAATATATTGCAAAGGGTTAATATAATATTTTTTTAAAAATAAACACATTCCCACTTCATTTCTTTTGACTCGGAACTGCTTTTGCTAACTTCCAGTGGTGTCTCCCTTTGGCAGCACACACAGTAAAACTGGAATGATAAGAGAAGATCCGCATGGCCCTTCCACAAGGATGACACGCTAAGCTTCCAGTGGGTTTTCAGAGTCTATAAATCACATGGTAACAGAATGCCCATCTTTCTCCCTCAGAGTGACTAGTAGATTCTAATCCTTAGAAAGGAACCGCCTTTTCATTAGCTCAACTCCCTATGGACTACACTACCAAAGCTTCCTCAGTATAATAACCAACCAACCAACCAACCAACCAACTAATCAACAACAAATGAAACTCCTCTTCTGTTGTGTTGATGCCTACTCATAACAAACCTGTAAGACAGAGTAATATCCATAGGCTATCCTTGGCTGCCAAGCTTTAAAGAGGCAGACTGCCAGATCATTCTCCTGCAGAACATCTATTGTGTTCAAATTATGGACCTTTTGCTTAGCAACTGATAACTTTAACCAGTGTACCACTTGAATAAAATGAAGTAGATTTAAAATTCAAAATTAATTTCTTACAATGTGAAAATAAAATTATCTCTTTAAAGCAAAGAAACTAATAATGATAATAAAATACTTTATTAAACTATCATCCATGATAATCATTAACAAAAAATCTTAATATTTAATGACATAAAGGAATAAAATCTTGACAAGCACTTCTAGCAGTATTTACATCATTCAATAAAAATTCTGTGCATAAAAATGATATGTTGTTGTTATCATTGCTACGTGCTGTCAAGTATGACTCATAGCAACCCAAAACCAACAGATCTGAGTCCTTTCCTCTCCTGTGCCGTATATAGAGAAATCATAAATTGTTTCTTTGCTTCCATAAATAAATATAAAAATGCTCACTGCATGACCCTCCATCAGTTTTTCTCCTTTGGAGCCATTACTGGATTCAAGCAGCCAGAGATATGCAGCATTTGGTTTAACAGTGCAGCTCCCTATAGAATATACCACCAGATTCCCTCCATTAAAATGTTACAAGTTAAAAGAACGATAAGTAGAATCTATTGCAGAACAAACAGTATTAACTCTTCAGACATAAAGATCATCTAATGGAGGACTGTGAATATTCAGTCTAAAACAATGCATTTAGACTATAAAAATGTGTCATTGCTCAAAGTGTTTGGAGAAGTAATAAAATAGAGGCAGTGAGCAAGGAGCATCAATAAGTCAATAAAGAATTTGAGAATAAAAGTTGATAATCGAATACCAGAGCTGTGTTGGTGCTAGAAAGGTGAAGGAGATAATCAAGGCTAGGAGAATATTTGATAAGCCAGGACTGCAACTTGGATATGGATGAACGGAAGGATAATAGATTAATATTCAAGGCTTCCTTATCCTTACTTGGGTACTCTTCAAATTCAAAATGTTTCTTGAACCATATTAAAAAGAATTTTTACAAAATGAATTCATTTACATGCTTTAAACAGTTTCTAGTTTTTAAAAGGTTTAATTAGTTAAAATGAATTAAAGAGGTTTCTGATATATGAATTTATGTTATTACCAATGTATGTTAAAATACATTTCTTGGGCATCCTGCCTTCTCCATTTTAATTTTCTTTTTACTCTCATTTTTTTGTTTTATGTTAAAAATATAAAAATTATAATCATTTTCTGTCTCTAATATTATCCCAATCTACATGCACTTCTTAGTCAAATTGAATGGTCAAAAGGAATAAAAATAATTATAAGAAGAGATGTAAAGTAGTTCATAGAGCACTATTGACTCTAGAAGTTGTGCTTCTTATCAAAAGCTGCACCTTTGTTAGTTCAAGTTCACCAGCTCATTGGGAGAGAATTATGTGGTCTCCCATTAAAAGTTACAACCTTAGAAACCCCATGAAGCATTGCTTTGGGACAGCAATAATTAATAATCACAAAAATTAGTGACATAGATGCCTTAATGAAGTGCTTTTATTTTCATAAGATACACACTGAAGCAGGAGTTCAGTAAGCTATCCAAGTTTTAATGAGCGAATAGGCATTTACCCAATAGAAAATTATAATGAAAAATATTAAAAAATAAAAAAATACATGTTAAAGAGGAGTCCTGGCGGCTTTGTAATGAGGAGTTTCACTGCCAACCCAAAGGTTATTAGTTTGGATTCACTAGCTGCACCAAGGAAGAAAGATAGGCCTTCTCATCATGTGCTTCTGAAAGTTCAGTGGAGGGTCAACTGTGAGTTGGTTCTGGCACAATGGTACTTAATAATGACAAGACGGAGGAAAATAAAGAAGCATATTCTCATTTTGGGAAATGTAGTGTCATCATCTAGTTGAAAATAAGTAATCTTGAATGTATTGAGAAACATAAGACAACATAAAATCTAACAAGCATTCCAAAAGAGTTTCAACATTATCCTGAAAATTATGACCTGCTATTAAATACCTTGAAGCACAAGAGTAACATAGAAAGATGGCTATTTATAAAGAGCACCCTGAAGATCATTTAGAAAAATAGTACATGAGATTCTAATGCAAATTAGGGAGATACTGAAATTATACAGGAAAAAAAAAACAAAGAAAACCAACAACAGGAAGTCGATTCTAGAGAGTATTAGGTCTGTGACTAAAAGAACCACAAGGAGAAAGTGTGTATTTTAGTAAGTGATGATTCTGGTTTGAGTAATGTGATTGATGATAGTTCCACTAGCTCTGAAAAAGAATGTGGAGTAAGGATGGATAGAAAAATTTAGTGAGAGAATTCATAGTTGTAAATACCTTGATGTAGAGGTACTTGTGGGACATCAAGGTGTGTATCGTCATTCAATGAGATGAGGAATACAGGATGGAGAGGAACTGTGTTCAAAGAAGAGAAAACCAAATCAAGTCTAAGGTTCTGGAGAATCACCTGAATACACTTAACATTTACGTGTTAGTTTTCATCAAGTCAGTTCCAAACCCCATGGATAAGATAAAGAAATGTTGCCAGATCCTGCGATCTCCACAAACATTGATAAAATGAAGTTCTTTGTGAAGGCCACTATGCATTTTGCGTACCTTCCCAGCAAGGAGAGGAGCCTTACGGCATTGAAATCTATGGGGGAGAGAATAGTCTAAAAGTATTATATTTTAGGGCATTATTCTTATCGTAGGAGTATGCAATGAGGGTTGTAGAGTGGATTATA
>NW_006399897.1:8551088-8577197 GCF_000299155.1 Elephantulus edwardii
TTGTGCGGGGAGAAGGGTGCAACAATGAATGAATGGAATCCCAAAATCTCTGTAGATGTTCATTGAAATGAAAAATAAACAACCTAAATTTAAAAAAAAAAATTGCACTGCTAGCCAAACCACTGTCAGTTCAAATCCACAAGCCGCTCGTTGTGAAAAGGGTGACAACTTGCTTCCATAAAGAGTCTTGTCCTCGAACACCCTTTGGCCAAATCTACTCTTTTCTACTGGGGAACTGTGAGTCTGAATCAACACATGGCATCACCGGGTCCAGCCTGGGGGTTCATCTCCCAGCATGCAACAGTGTTCCGTGCAATCCTTTAGGCTTAGTAGATGAATTCTGGAAGCAGATCACCATTCCTCTTCCTGTCTTTTCTATTTTGCTTTGAAACTCTAGTAAAGCCTGTCTAGCATAGTTGGTTCTATGCAGAATAAAAGCTTAAAGCAATGTTTATTATAATGGTAGCATAGTTTATAGTGCTTTAGCAATGTACAAAAGACTGTAACACTTTAAAACTCATAGCCATCAAGTCAACACTGACTCAGAGTTAACCATTTATCAGATTACCAAGGGTCTAAATTTCATGAGGAGATTGCTCATCTTTCTCCTACAGAGACACCAGTGGATCCAAGCCACCAGAGAGGCAATCCTTTTAGTTTAGAAGCACAACCACCACTATAGTGTAGCAAATGTATCACTCTTACTAAATCCCCTGGAATCCATTCCAGCCCCTAGTGACTGTGCACAATGGGATGAAATTCTGCCCTGTGTCATCCTCACAACTGCCATGTTTGAATCATGTTACAGCTAATCCATATAGCTATTGTATGGATTCATCTTCTTGAATGTACTCCTCATTTTGCTTATTCTGTACTTTCCCAAGTACGATGGCATACAGACTTGAGAAGCAGCCCTGATAATTCAGTTGCAATTCAACCCACCAGCAGATCTATGAGAGAGAAAGATCTGATAATGTGTTCACATAAAGATTGCTGTTATTGTTCTGTGCAATTGAATTGAAACCAATTGGACCCTCCAATGGGTTTTCTGAGCTATAAATTGCATGGGAGGAAATTGCCCATCTTTCCCACAGAGAAACTGGTAAATTGACATGCCTTTGGGTTGGCAGTACAATTCCTTACAAACTAGGCCACTAGAGCTCCCTCCACAGAGGGACAGAATCAAGGAAACCTTTTAGGAGTCACTGGATGTTAACATTGATTTGTTAGCACCTAGAAAGGAACAGAATCAAGGAAACCTTTTAGGAGTCACTGGATGTTAACATTTATTAGTTAGCACCAAGAAAGTGATGGTGCTTAGCCAAAGGTACCTCTCTGGCACTTCAAATCTAGCAGCACTTCCCAAGAGGAATACAGGCATTTACAGACTCATAAAGGAGAGTGAGTTATTGAGTCAGTTCTGACTCAATGGCAAAGAATGGGTGAACATAAAACGAAACAAAAACAACAACAACAACCAAAAACAAAAAACCAACAAACAAACCAAAAACAGATTTGAAAGGATCCTATAAAAGTTTTGGAAATAATGAGCTTGCCAAAGATATTGTAGAAATTGAGAAAAGCATTTATTATAGAAATCTAAGGATGGTTACTATTTGAATTGTTGATGTTGTTAGATGCTATCAAGTCAAGTATGACTCATAGAAACCCTATGAACAACAGATCTGAACCTTGTCCTATCCTGTGCTACCCTCAATATCCCTTGACATACTTAAGCCCATTAAGGCAGTCAACATTTGAGTAGGGGAGTCAGGAAAATGAGAACTTGTGAAAAACACTAAAAAAGAGCATACAAAGGTAAAAGGAGTGACCATGTAAGCAATGGGAAATACATCAAGGAGAAAATAAAGCTTCAAAAAGAAAGTGGTCAAAAATATAGCTTCTTGAACTATGTTATAATAACATCATGGGCCTCATCTAAAAGTTCTTCAAAAATTCTGAAGCACAGGTGACACTTGTCTGTTGAATGTAACATTGTATTTTAAATACTATATTTGAAAGCCTTTCAAATGATTCACATACATATTGGTGGTGGTGTTAATCTCATGTCCATTCTAACTCAAGGATACCCCACATGTGTAAATCAGAATTTCTCCACAGAACTTTTAAAAAATTTTTTTTCTTTTTTGTGTGTTTACCATCAAATTGGATCTGAGTGGTACAGGAGGAGGTTACCCCTTTCTCCAGCAAAGCAAGCATCTGGTGAATTTGAAACATGTAACTCTGGGATTGCAGTACAACTTCTTGCCACTAGGCCACCAGAGCTCCCTACTTTTTAAAGCATTTATCTGAAGTGCTTCTTTGTAGGTTCCAACTGTCAACCTATGAGCCCACTGCTTAACGAATTGCACCGCTCCAGTACTCCACTTTATATTTATATTACATACTGAGAATATAGTGTCAAAAATGTTAGCTGGTTTAATTCATAAATAGACCTAGCATGACTGTTTCCAACATTAAGCATTCATCTACTGCCATACATGCATGCATACAGGCAGGTGTACGTGTGTGTGTGAGAGAGAGAGAGAGCACGCACGAGAGAGCAAGAGCGCTTGCTAATAAACCAGTGTTAGATGTTGAAGGCAAAAAAGTTCTGCAGAAACCTATAAAGGTGTTTCATGTATACACCTGCCCATTATCCTGTCCGCTGTGATCTGAAAATCTTACCAGTAGGTTGATGCTAATCTTATCTGTTATCATGTGAACACATCTTTACAATCCTCTCTCTTCTCTTGTAAATGAGAGAGGTTGAACTAAATGATTCCTAACACCGAACTAAAACAACATGGTTTATTAGAACTCCTCAAGTCTTCACGTGACAAAACCTACTAGGTCTAGCTTTCAATAGATAGCATAAGGACACATTTCCTTAGGGGAAATTTTACCATCATTTCAAAATAAGATTTAGTCATTTTTTTCCCTCTTACCCATGAGTAACTAAAAAGCTCTGTGCCATTTTAATTGGCATGAGTCGTCCCCACTCCCACCCCAAGAAAACAACAGGACCTGAGCTTTGTACATGAGAAACGATTACTCACTATTTTATTTAGCATTTTATGAGTGAACTAAATTAACCCTCACAAAGGATACAGATAATGTGTCTTCCTGAAGAAACTATGCATATTAGAAACTATGTATTTGATTGATGGCTGTCACTGTTTTTCTGTAGTATCAACATGTAATACCATTTTCATATTAATCCGTTTTATTTCTCTTTCACTAATATGGAGCCAAAATATGTTTCATTAAAAAATGTTCAAAGATAATAGCGATATCTTTTTCTTTTTACAGAGCTATTTCAAAGGTACTGCCAGAAACACAGAACACTCCTACAAATTGTCTTTAAAAACAGAAGAGCAGAGCTGCCACACAAATTCCCTTGATTCTCTGCTAATACAGCTTCTTTGACACCTACACTCCTCACAACCACAGCTTCAGCATTTGTCTATACTTCCACAGCCTTCTTTAAAAAAAAAAATCCTGAAACCTGTAGCAGGAATTGAAGCTTTGAAAGTCATCAATGACAATTTTGTTTGATCTTTTAAAATCTGGCACTTAAAAAAAAAAGCCCAATGGATTGCTAATAAAAATAGCAATGACTATAATTCACAGATGGTTTACTTTTACGGGAGTCAGAATGACATTAACATTTTAATCTCAGATAAGAACACTCTGTCATGTAGGGAACACACAGGGAGAGGGCTCAATAGGGGACTGTTTTGACCTCTTCTCTTCTTTGGTTAGCAAGAAACACTTTTTGATTACAGAGTGCTACCAAAATCAAGAATGCAAGTAAATGAAAATTTGGTCAAATTCTGATATATTCTAATTCCTGTACTTGATATGAATTCTAAGGCACTTGACATGAATACTAAGACACTGATTACAGACTAATTTTACATGAATTCATTCCTTAGGGGGGAAAAATAGGTGATAATGGCCAAGACTGTTCTTCCAATCATTGTTGCTTGTTTTGCCAATGTAAATATTTGGAATTCAGTCTATTTTCTCTGGGTTCCTCTGAAAATGAAAAATTCTTAGATTCGTTTGTCATCCAGCCTAGTGTAAGTGATAGCAGAGAATTGTTGAAAACCAAGACGCAGTATTTGTACTGTTTTTTTAACAACAAAAAAAGCAAAATAGTACTTACGCATTCATTTCATTCTTTGAAACTAAAAGAAAATATTCATTACAATATGACATAAATGCTAACAAAATTATTAAATGAGTATTAACATTTCCAGTGGCTGTCTCCAGACACTGGGAATCCCTACAAATAGAATTATCATTTGAAAAGTTCTATTAGATAATTGGAAAGTATTCCAAAGTAGCTCAATGAATAATTATTGAAGAGTATCTGAGCGAGACAAGACCCTAATATCCGTCATTTTATATGGTAGCTTCTGACAAAAATATCCGTTTTTTCCTGTGCCCAGTGAAGAATTCCAGAAGTTCCAGTCTCCTGCAAAGTCCTTCATTTTATCTCCTTTAGGGAGATTTTGCAAGGAAACAACTATAGGAAAATTTACCAGAATCTTTGGAACCAGTTCTACAGGACTTACTCCTACCACTTAATGACTACCTCTCTAGCACTCTGTCTTTCCTCAGGCATGTCCTATGCCTGATATGTTCGTTCTCTTTATTGTCATCATTTCAAGTCCTAATTCTCAGCAATGTGTCTTTTATCTATAGTATAGCCTGGTCAGGCATTCAGATCTGCCTTGGGATATCCTCAGAGCACTTCTCAATTATCCATAGCTGGCTTTTGCAGAATCATCAATGTATTGTAAAAATAATTCACTTCACCTTCTATTTATTCCACTTCTGCAGTGGCTCCAAACCCTTGTGAGGACAATGTAGGATCAGACAATGTTTCCTTCAGTTGTACGAAGAGGTGCTGTGAGTCAGAGCTGACTTGATAGCACACAAAAGCAACAACATTAGTTTTTAATTCTGTGTCTAAAACTAAAACTGGCTATTTCTTGAAAATATTATGTGGTTTATTTCGTTTTCTCTCCCATTCTGTATTTTATTAGGAAAGATGGGCTGAGTTGAATTTTTCCTCCCAAATCTAGTTAGTATCTGTGGTAAGAAGCCGCACTGCAATCTCAAAGGCATATGGTTTGCATCCACAAGATGGTCTTCTGGAAAAGGATGGACAATCTCCTCACATGTGATTTACTACCTCTGAAAATTCACTGGAGGGTCAACTATGGGTTAGTTCTGACTCAATGGCAAAACAACAATAATCTAATATCTACACCATTGGTGAACCATTTTCATTCCACTTCCTTATATCCTTTCATTCCACGATCCTTTCTGCCTTCCTAGCTAATTCAGTGAATGACTTCTGGGTCTAGCTTATGTTTCAATTTCCCTTCAGATCTTATTTTCAGTTTTGACTATATCATCACCTTTTTTCATGAGGCATATCAGAACTCCGTAATTTCTCATTTTCTGTGTTTAAGGACTGAATCTATCCTCTTTACCTTTGACTTAATAGTTCAATATTATGTCTTCATAGTTTTTATAATAGGTAAATATATATAATGGAAAATATATAGTGTAATTAAACTATAAGAGAAAAAACAATCTATAAGATACTCTGAGAACAAAATTAAAGCTGTCAAAACTATACCACAAGTACAGGAAATATTAAAAAAAAATCTCATAATGGAGAAGGAAGGGCCATCTCCTCCAGTGTAATTTACTGCCACTGAAAACCAGCTGGAGGAACAGCTATGGACTGATTATGACTTGATGATACTCAACAACAACATCAATGGAGATTAGGCTTATTTTTTTTCTTCTTTTTTTATGGTTATAAGACTTATATTTTAGGGAAAAGATTACACACAAAAGGAATAACTCTTGGATTGTTAACAGAAATGCAAAGAGAGGGAGAATAGCATCAAAGTTAATAAATAGATAAGTTGGGTGATAAAGTAGGCAATATAAAATAAGAGATTGATTAGACAAGGACATTAATAGATTATCATTAATTTTGTAAAAAAAAAAATATATATATATATATATACCTGGACTGCCAGGAAAACAAACAGATTTGTCTTGGAGAGGATTAAACCAAGCTACTCCTTGGAGGCAAGGATTCTGGGGCTTCGTCTGACATACTTTGGACATGTTGCCAGGAGGGACGGGTCCTTGGAGAGGGACATCATGCTTGGGAGGGTTGAGGGACAACGCAGGAGGGGAAGACCCTCTATGAGATGGATTGATTCGGTGACTGGAGTAATCGGGCTGGGTGTGTCAGAGGCGGTGCTGTTGGCGCAGGATAGAGCAGGGTTTAGGGCTGTTGTGCATAGGGTCGCTATGAGTCGGAAATGACTCAACGGCACATAACAACAACAACAACATATATATATATATATATGTAATTGAATGGAAAAACTAATATAATTTATAAGCTTTCAGAGAAAAACAACCTGATATTCTCTTATTTGCCCCTTAAGTTTTCTTCCTCTTTCTCGTCTGTTTTCCTCCTTCCTTCTTCACTCCCTCCCTCCATCCCTCGCTTCCTTCTTTTTGCTTTTTCTAATTATATATCTTTTTATTATTAATAATTTTAATGAAAATTTGCAGAGACTTTGGATTTCCTACCCACCCCTTCCCCCTTCCCTCTTCTCTTAGAAAAGAAAAAGAAAAATTCTTTCATTGTTATACAATCCCTCCACCCAAGTCCACTCCAATATGCAGCATTTGTTAAATTTTGTTTTATGCTGGCTTACTTACAAAGTTCATATAAATTGTTTTGCATGCTGGATCTGTCCCATCTCCTTTGCCCACCCCTCCCCCAACACATCAAACTGTGCGACCCTTTGATTACCACCTCCCTGCAATCCCCATCCTTCTGCTCCCCCTTCCCCCTCCTTGTATCCTCATACATGGGATTTTTTAAATTAATTTTAATGAAAGTTTACAGAGACTTTGGATTTTCATTCATTCATTGTTGCCTTTTTCTCCTTGCCCAAACTCCCTTCCAGTTCCCTCTTCTCTTTGAAAAGTAAAATAAAAATTCTTTCATTGTTATACAATCCCTTCCCCCAAGTCCACTCCACTATGAAGCCTTCGTTCTGGACTCTTGTCATGACAATAATACCTAATCATATATCTGTTTTAAACAGTTCTCTCTGTTTCAATGCAGTATATATAATTTATCCCATCTTTCTCAGTCTCCCTCCAACCTCGATGTCAGTCCTGTTTTACAATAGTGGTAATATGCAGTATTTATCCTTTTGTTACTGAGATATTTCACTCAGAATAATGTCCTGCAGGGTCACCCATTTTGTATAATATTTCATGAGTTCCTTGTTTTTCAGTGCAGCATAATATTCCATTATGTGACTATACCACAGCTTCTCTATGTTGATGGGCACTTAGATTATTTCCAACTCTTTGCAATTGTGAACAAAGCTTTACTACTTATCTTTATATTTCTACAATAATGGGCTTAGGCAGTCCAGTCCCTACTAAGTTAGGTAGTAATTTTCAAAATTATTGCTCCTGCATGCTGCATAGTATTCCATCATGTAAATGTACCATAATTTCTAAATCCATTCAATTGTTGTTGGGCATTTGGGCTGCTTCCATGTTCTAGTGCTGGTGCATAATGCTGCTATGGACAGTGGTGTACAAATATCCATTTATGTCTCAGAAATAACTTTCTGAGGGTATATCCAAGTAGTGGAATAGCTGGGTCATATGTAATTTCTATGTTCAACTTTTTGAGGAAAAGCCAAACTGCCTTCAAGAGTAGTTGTATTATTTTACAATCTCACAGTGCATAAAGTTCTTATCTTGCCACAGCCTCTCATACTTATTACTTGCTGATGCAAATTAAAACCACAATGAGATACCATCTCACTCCAGTAGCAGTAGCAAAATGTTTGAGGGTTTTTTTAGTTTTTTTAATGTTTTTAAAGGATAAATCAGAGTTGACTAACAGATAAGTAGTAGATACAGAATCTTCCAAGCCCAAATTAATCTTTGACTGCATTTTCTTGGTCAATCTTCTAAATCACTTGCCAAAGTCCAAAACTATTTTTATAAAATTTATAACAGAAAGTGTTTAAATTTTCTATGTCTCCTATTGCAGGAATCTGTCCATACTTTTCCTGAAATACCTTCATAATGTTATCACACACAGTTAGGTAACCTTTATCCCAATCACTTTCTGCACAGCCATGTCCCAGATGGTCTATATTTTTCTGTAACTTGCCTTTTCATACATTAGTTTTATTATCTTAGATTCATCTTCTACTTTCATCCCTAGATAGCATAGAATATTCCTGCTTATTCTTCACCCTTAAATTTTTAGATTATATGCTTCTCTGGGAGTCTTACCTGGCCCTGTCAGACTTGCTTCAGTATTTTCTCCTTTTTGCTGCTGTATTCCTTCCTTGAATATAACTCTACCATTCCATTGAACATATATTATTCCAAGAATTTGTTCACTGTTTATCTACTCTATGTAACTATAATCTTGAGGATAGAAATCTCCTTTACACCCCCCAACTCTAACATAATGCCCAGGACAAGCCTACTTAGGTTCTTACATAATTATTAGAAATGCCACTATAAGAGGTCTTGTTTATTTTCTCCAGTGCCCTTCTTCGGGATCTCCATTTAACTAAGGGTGGAAAACTAGAATCCAGGGAGTTTATTTTCATTTCATACATCTTCTCATGCTGTGCTTCTTCCATATTTTAGATCCCCAGCCAAGAGAACAAACAAGTCTGTCCTGGAGAAAGTGAAACCAGAGTGTTCCTTGGAACTTAGGATGGTGAAACTCCATCTCACATATTTTGGGCATGTTATCAGAAAAGAATAATCCTTAAGGAAGGACATTATACTTGGAAAGGTATAGGTTCAGCACAAGAGTGGAAGGCACTCAATGAGAAATATTGACACAGTAACAGTAGTAATAAAGTCAAGTGTGTCAGAGATGGTGAGATTTACTCAGGATAAGGCAAGGTTCAGAACAGTTGTTCATAGAATTGCTATAAGTTGTAGACAGTGCAACAGCACGCAACAACAACAAGTGATTATTATTTCATCCTTGGTGTAGTATTGCTGGTCACCACTATATTTGAGTTTTATTTTGAACACCAGAGTTGTATAAATTTTGCCTGTGGGCTTTAGATTCCCACAATGAATGACATACCACATTTAGTGATGAACAGATAGTTGACATGCTCCCTCCTTCCCAGTGCGTCTCACAGATTTGTTCTTCAGTGCTCACAGACAGTACCAACTGTTCTTCCTGTTGACTGCCAAAATAAGTCAGCAGTTGGAAAGGGGGGGGGGAAGACTATGAATTATGGAAAATAACTAGGGAAAGAGAATGTAATACAATAAAATATGTAGTAACTTTCCATATCCACCCACTCACCTATGGGAATATTTCAAAATTTCAATCAAGAAATAGAAAATAAAGGAAGAAGAATATTTATCAACTTGAGGACTATGAAATAGGTATGAAACCTCACCCTGTTAATATAAACTGACTGCCACAGTGCAAGTTTCAGAACAGAGCTGCATGTATGTGTTTTCTTGAAATAGCAGATGAACGGCTAAAGGGGTGAGTTAGACAGAAAAATGGGAAGCCTCATGTTTGGAGTAAACTTAGATTCCAAATGAAAAGGTTTCTAAAACATTCCTAGTCACACATTATAAATACAAGACAATCCTGATCTATAAACCATGCCATTACCTAATGGTGTGTGTGTGTATACATGCATGCTTCTGGTGACAGTGTAATGTATGCCATTGGCTATGGGGAGTTATTATTTAAATGTCCACAGCTTATGCTTGGGAACATAAATGTTAGTCTTCTTCATTTTAACAGTGCTTGCCTCAAGTGCTCTGACTATGATTATGAACACGTCACATGATTTGCCTAAGTATTTTTCCTCCATCTAACACAGTATCACCTCAAAGTGCCCTCAACACTTCACATAGGAATTTACCAGGCTGTTCTGTAATTACTTATGTCTGCTTCTTTTATGAGACTGTGAAAACTTTCAGTGAGAGGGACATTCCTCACATTTATCATGGTTGTTTGAGTTCTTAGGAAATGAACGCATAAGGAAAAATATATTTTAAACTGTGTAAGTGTGATTCATTATGGAATTTTAAGGACTTTTAAGCAGCTATATTAATAATAGCATGTGTGAACTACCTTGTACAGCTCTAGAGTTTGTGTAGATACTGATTTGGTAGTGTATTGAAATTTCCTTTTTAAACATTCTAGAGACATATTTTCTAGAGATGTATAGCTGCTGTTTACACACAGAGAAGATTAGTGCTCAAGGACGATTTGTAGAGGCTTTTAATTTTGCCTTTCAGTTCTATAATTGCAGTTCTAGAAACATTTAATTTATGATAATATAAGGTGTAGTAGAAAAGAGTTAACAATTTCATATATCTGTTTCATGTTTTATTTTCATGTTTAAAACTCAGTCACCCTTAAACTAGCAACCAGGAAGGCATAAAACAGATGAATGAGACCTCCTAAGAATCAAATTCCTATGCACATCAAAAACTTCCTCAAACAGGAAAAAAGGAAACACACAGACTGGGAAAAAATATTTGGGAAAAATATCTGATAAAGGATCTATATCTAAAATGTATAGATAAACTAAAACCTCAACAAGAAAAAGGTCAACAACCCAATCACAAAATAGGCACATTATATGAATAGACATTTTACCAAAAAAGATATTCAGGTGGCAAACAAACATATGAAGAAATGCTCAAAATCTCTATCACAGAGATGCAGATCAAAACAACTATGAGATATCTCACCCCCGCTACAACAGCAAAGTTCAACATTGCAGCACACAATAAATGCTGGCAAGGTTGTGGAGAGATTGGAACTCTTATTCATGCTGATGGAAATGAAAAATGGTACAAATGCTATAAAAAGTGATCTGACACATTCTCTAAAAGTTGGGAAAAGAAATACTATTTGACCCAGCAATTCTGCTATTGGGCATTTACTCCAAAGAACCAGAGCCAAGAGTCAAATAAATGTTTGCTTATCCATGGTAATTGCTGTGTTATTCATAATAACAAAAAGATGGCATCAACGCAAGTGCCTGTGAACAAACAAATGGATATAAAAACTGTGGTACAGTCACTCAGTTGAATACTACCCGTCATTGAAACAATGAACTAGTAAAATATTATACAACACAGGGGAGCCTGGAGGACATAATGCTGAGTGAAATATCTCAGTCATGAAAGGAAAGATACTTTATAACACCACTGTTAATAAAATAGGATGGACATGGGGGATGTTGTGGAGAGAATGGAAAATTTGTGGGCAGACAATGAGCACTGCATTAGAACTGTCCAGAAGGAATATATAAGTATGCATTATATATGTACGATTATAATCTGGAACAAGGGGTGCATTTTGGGGTAGGCTGGGGGAGGGCTGGGAGGAGCAAATGTGCAATAATGAATTCTTGATCACGGTCAAGGTCAGTGTTTCCTTTTGCACTTCAGGATAAATGCACCACAACTATGGTGTGTAAGCATTTGCAAGCACTAATAACCATGGGTATAGACAAAAAATGTTTTTTATTATAAATAAATCTTTGATATTTTAATTAAATGCGATAAACTTAAAAATATGAGAAATGTACTGAAATCAATTGCATTAGTTTTGGTTCTTTTAATCCACTTCTGAATGAAAACTCTTGCTAATTATTTTCTTATCAACATTTTGGCATCTTTATGCTGTTAAATGTCTCCTTGCTGTTTGTATTTTAGATGGGAGTTCGCAAAGTGTTCTTAAAATACTGGCAAGCTGATCAACTCAATGATTTGTGCCTACAGCTACAGAGAAAAATTATAACCTGCCAAAAAGGTAACTATTAAATACCAATATTTCTGACCAATTTTTGAATTGTTAAATGCAAAATAATTAAGAACACTTGCAAGTCTAAAACTCATTGGTGTGGTCCAGAGTTTAGAAAATAAGGCATGAGAATGCAAGGCTGTGAGTGTCTCTCTGACATGGCCAGAAAGGAATGAAAATAGCACGGCCTCAGTGGCCCACAGCAGAAAGCAGATAAAGAGTCCGCAGCTCAGTTCCATGGTGCATCCAGAGCCTCACCAGCAGCAGGAGGTTCATTTATTTATTGTTAACTCACAGACTTTACTCACCGTTGTGGTACTGAGAATTTGGTTTATTAGTAAAATAAGTTGGAGAGTGGGAGTGGCAAAGAGTATTACCCAAGCCAAATCTAGGTTTTGAGCCAGCAGTCCCAAAGCACAGTTCCTCAGTAGTCCAGGCTCCATTTTCAGTTCAGCGACACAAATTGAAGAAGCCTCTGGTTTCCTCAATCATCCAGCAAAGTAGTTCCTCAGAGCATTTATAAGTGTGCTTCTCCTTAATTATCCAGCAAGCACAGCAAAACCTTTAACTGTGACCTTATTTCAAGGCTTCTCTGGTTACAACTTGCCACACAGTTTCTCCACAGCAGTGCCACAATATCTCTGTCACCATCACCAGAGTCTCACCACCAGAGTCTTGTTCTCCCCAGGGTCTCACTCCAGTCTTCCTCAAGTCATACTGCTCAGTGTGGGAAGCACTTTCTCTGTTATCCTAGTCCCACAGCTGTTGATAATTTACAAGACCATGTGTCTGCAGTTAAGGTAGCTGGAGATCAGAGTGGTTTAAGGTAATGGTTATAATCTAACTTTAGTCTTAACATCATAGGTACCTATATTACACATTCTCTCTGTCACTCCTGAGTAATTAACCCTCTGTCAGATTCTGAAGCTACAAATTTTATTAGAGGAGACCACTTATCTTTCTCCCAAGCATCTGTTTGTAGATTCAAGCAACTGGGATGCACAGCCTTTGAGTTAGCAAAACAACATGACATGAACTGTGCTACTAGAGTTCCCTTTTAAAATCTTGACCACTTTGTTCATTTCTTGAAACTACATTTCACTGGAAGTTAAGGAAGCTTCATTTGCCATTTCTTTTTAGACTAGTTTTGTAGTCATTGCTCATACTTTATTTGGCAGTGAGTTCATGTGAAATCATATTGAATTCTACCTCAAATCATAATTTGGAAGAGAGAATACCCTGATCTTAATACTTATGCATCTCTTGGCTTGATAATAAGAAGCCCTGCAGGCACAATGGGTGAATAAGTATGTGGTTGCTAAATGAAAGGTTGGTAAATTGGACTCACCCGGAAGCTCTGTTAGAGGAAGATCTCCTCCTCCTCCTCCTCCTCCTCCTCGTCTGCCTTCTCCTCCTCCGCCTTCTCTTCCTCCTCCTTCTTCTTCTTCGCCATCCTCATAAATCCTGTGCACTCATTCTCTCCATTCCTAGGGTCATTAGGTCAAAATCATCTCACCAATATTGAGTACAAAATAATTTTTTACAAATTTCATGTTTTTTAATACTTTCAAAAAGCACAGAAAAGTAAATGCATCCATAAGAGTCTCCATCCAGCATTGACGCTTAGAGGAAGATGGAGAGCCAGATCCATCCTTTCCCAGGAAACTACATACAAAACACCGATTGGTCCAGTGGTGAGAATTTTTGTCTTCTTGACATTGAGCCTCAGTCCATATTGAAGGCTGCAGTCCTTGACCCTCTGCAGTAAGTGCATGAGGTCCTCCTCAGTTTCAGCGAGCAGGGTTGTGTCATCTGCATAGGACACAGAAATCTATTTTATTCTGTGAAAGCCTTTGACTACTTGAGCATCTGTAGATATTGATTGACCACACTAACTCTTAGACGACATCTCCAGCAAGGTCCATTACATTTCCCATCATTTTCTGGTCACAAATTGTCCGACTGCAATCTAGATTTCTAGGCTATGTCAGTTTAGAATAACTCTGTCTAGCTATGGCACCAAAGATATTGCTTATGTCAGATGGATTCTGACTGAAAGAAGAGAATACCAGAAGAATGTCTTGTGTTTTATTGACTAGGTAAAGGCATTTGACTGTGTTGATCATAACAAACTACAGCTAACATTGACATGAATGGGAATCCCAGCACACTTACTTGTGCTCATGTGAAAACTATACATAGATCAAGAGGCTATTTTCTGAGCAAAGCAGTAAAATTCTGCACAGTTTAAAATCATTGAAGGTGTGTATCAGATTATATCCTTTCTCTATACTGATTCAATGTGTATGCTGAGCAAATCGTTTGAAATGTTAGACTCTAGGAAGAAAACTGGGACATCAGAATCAGAGAAGATTCATCCAACAACCTGTGTTATGCAAATGAAGAAACTTTGCTTGTTGAAAAGGAGGACTTAAAATTATAGCTTCAGAAGAAGATCAAAGAATGTAGTCTTCAACATGGAGTGCATCTCAACATCCAGAAGACAGATATCTCACCACTGGCCAATAAGCATCGTCATGAAAGATGGAGGAAAAGATTGAAGTTGTCAAGAATTTCATCTTACTTGGATCCACAATCAGCACCCTTGGTACTAGCAGTTAGGGGATCAGGATATGTATTGCATTGGGCTATCCTGCAGTCAGGGACCTCTCTAAATTACTGAGAAATAAAGATGTAAATTTGAAAACAAAGGTGGTCTGATTCAAACCATGGTCTTTTTGACCACTTACTATGCATCTGAAAGATGATAATAATTGATTCCTTTGAGATGTGGTGTTGTAAAAGAGTACAGAATATCTCAGAGACTGCCAAAAGAACAAACGAATACATCTTGGAAACAATGCAGGCAGAATGGAGGCAAGGATGGCAAAGTTTTTTTCTTACATGTTTTGGGCATGTAGTTAGGAGAGCTATTCCTTGTAAAGGAACAGTATGCTTGGAACAGTGGAGGGTTAGCAAAAGAGAAGAAGATCCTCAACAACATGGATTGACATAATGACTGTAGCAGTGGACTCAAGAGCATGAGAAATGATGATGATGTTCCAGGATAGAACAGAGTTCAGACTGACTGTCCATTGGGATGCTATGAGTTATAATTGATTTAAGGTCACCTAACAGCAACAAACAGCCTTTTAGGCAAAGATCAAAATTTAGACTCTCATTCCAAGTTCAGACTTCTCTCCCAGATAAGGTAGGGACTGCTTTATTATGAAACATTCCCTGTAGGGAAAAATGGCACTGTCCTTTGCCAAGCCTCATCTCTAGTCCCACCTCCTCTGCTTCTTCTAGTTTGCTTTTAGATCCTGCGAGGATGCAGGGGAGGAGGGAGAAGTCAAAAGAAAGAATAACCCTGCTTGACTTGCACTCATGTAATTTGGCATTGATTTCTTCTGACGGGCACAGATTTAAATGGCTCTTCTCATATTCAGGAACATTGCAGGGCTTTCTTGCTCTGACTGCCTTAGAATTGGAAAGATTCTCCTTTGGCTAGGTTGGCTGATTGCTTGTAATTGCCTCTTTCTTGGCACCTTGTGGTCCACCCCACACAGACACCCTCTGTCAGGGTCTGGTTACTGTCTAAGGAATATTTGTTTTAGATGACTTCATGCAAGCATATTTTTCTTGGAATACCATGAGTGGTTCCCAGGAAACAGACTGATGGAGGATTCATAGTGCAGCTTCTCCCCAGAAAAGTCTATGTTCCCATTCAGCAGCCTGGCGGGACCCGCCAGCTGCTATTTTCAGCCTTTTCAGGTCTCAGCTTCCTCCAAACTCAGAAGTCTCATGGAAAGTTCTTCAGTGGTCTCTTGAAGCTATTTCACCAGACAGGGGTGAGGTTAGGAGGAAGAAAGAAAGACACAGAGGGAGGGAACCCAAGCACCAATTCTTATGAAGAATGCCTTTCTTCTCTGTATATTAATCTGGCTTCACTAATTGTCATCCTTTTGCAAATTTACTATCATTGACAGGCTCTGGCCACAGGTATGTTTTGGAGCATGACCTTTGTGAGTTTTATTTGTGGGATTAGCACACATTCACCAATGTGTAAGCCAAGAATCAGTAGCATATGTGTCATATCAGAGCTGGTTAACCCTGTCACTTTCATTTCTGTTGCATCAGAACCAACTCCTAGCTGACCTTCCAGCAGGTTTCCCAAGGCAGTAAATTGCATGAGAAAAAATTGTCCATCTTCCTCCCTCCTCCTCCTTCCTTCTGTCTCCTCCTCTCTCTCCCAGTGACTAGTGGATTTGAACCACCAGAGAGGCTCAGCTTTTGCAATAGCAGCACAACTCTCTATGGACTACGCCACCAGAGCTCCCTTCAGAGTTGGTTAGAATAATAACATATCAGATAAGGGACTTATATCCAGAATTTATGAAATACTTGAGCACCACAACAAGATAAAGGTAAATAATCCAATAGAAAAATGGGCACAGGATATGAACAGGCACTTCACCGAAGACGACATTCAGATGGCTAACAAACACATGAAGAAATGCTCAAAATCCCTAGCCCTAAGAGAGATGCAAATTAAAACAACTATGAGATATCATTTCACCCCAGTCAAAATAGCAAAATTTAACAGAACAGCAAGCAACAAATGCTGGCGAGGTTGTGGAGAAACTGGAACCCTGATTCACTGTTGGTGGGAGTGTAAAATGGTGCAACCCCTGTGGAAAGCAGTATGGCGCTTTCTCAAAAAGTTGCAAATAGAGATACCATTTGACCCAGCAATTCCACTACTGGGAATATACCCTGAAGAGACCATAGCTGACATCCAAGCAGATATATGCACACCCATGTTTATTGCAGCTTTGTTCACAATAGCAAGGAGTTGGAAACAACCTAAGTGCCCATCAACAAACGAATGGCTAGAGAAGCTGTGGTATATTCGCACAATGGAATACTATGCTGCATTAAAAAACAAGGAACTCATGCAATATTATTCAAAATGGTTGACTCTGGAGAACATTATGCTGAGTGAAATATCCCAGTCACAAAAGGACAAATATTACATGATGCCACTGTTGTAGAATGGGACTGTCCTTGGGGTTGGGGAGAGACTGAGTAAGATGGGTTCAATAATCTATACTGCACTGAAACAGAGGAGGGAGAGAACCATTTAAAAGAGAGATGTAACTGGGTATTTCTGTCATCACAGGAGACTAGAGCGAGGGCTGCATGGTGGAGGGGACCTGGGGGAGGGTTTGTAAAACAATGAAAGAATCTTTTCTTTTACTTTTCCATAATTTTTGGACTCATGTACTTATAACTTGTTAGTCAAATTTGTGTCTTCTAGGTTGCAACACCCCCATGATACATCTTCAAGGATATGTACATGTACAGCCAAGCACAATCAATAAGAGTGCATCTGAATTCCAAAATCAATCTCCATAAAAGTCTATGTGTTTCCTACTGCCAAAGGGGCCCTTTAGAGTAGTGAGAGAAGATCTTCACCCTGAAACCCACAGCGTCCCTTTTCAGCAGGAAGTAGCTAAGAGAATACGCCATCCCCTTTTCCTTATGACTCAGGGTGAAGTCTCTCTCAGGGAGGAGTGATAGGGAATGGCAAAGGATACACTGACAAAGAAGATTAATCAGAACTGGCTTTGACAAGCACTGTGGCATATGGACAAGAACAAACTGGGAGGAGGGTAGAAAGAATAGAGCAACAATGAATGAGTGGAAGCCCAAAATCTCTGTAAATGTTTATGAAAATTAATAAAATATAATTATAGAAAAAAAAAAAAGAAATGAGCTTTTAGGTCCCACCTCAAACTTCATTAATCAGATTCTGTGTTTGTAGTCTCTGCTGAAACTGGGACAAAGTCTCATTTAATATAGTGTTATTCTAGATAAGAGAACAAGAATATCACAAATTCTCATAAATACTTTTTCTTAAATAGAGTTGGAAAATGTATGCTCCATAATCCACTAAGGGTGTGCTTTCTGGCAAATTTTATTCTACTTAGTTACAAAGACTGAGTTGCTCTGCCCTCCTGACCTGGACCAGAAGAAATGAAAAGAACTCTAATTACTGATTCACCTCTAAAGAGAAAAACGGAAAATTAAAAAATAGTATCAAGATAAAAACCATAATCTCATGTTGCATGAATGTAATAATGGATATAAAAGCATATATTAAATTATAGACTCTTAATGTAAGGTATTAATTATTGATTTTTATTTTTATATCTCTTGGCACAGTTCCTTTAAGGCTTTTTTCTAATATTAAATTTACTAAAAATGTATATAATATGAAATCACTTTCAGGTTTTGAAGAGTTCTAATTTATTATTTGTAAGTTTGGATAAGGGAAAGTTGGAGCTGAAACTTTTAGTAGACATTTTAATTGTGTCTCCCAGCACTTTTCTTACTATCATTCTTCATTTTAACGTACATGGAAAAAAATGACAGCAGGCGAAGAATTTAACACTGTAGGCATTGTGTTAGCATTGAAATTATCAGGAAGGAAATAAATATAAGTGTCTGTTTGTACTAAATGTGTTTTATTAGCCATCTCTTATAAAGATGTCAATTTTTAGCAAGAGGTACAACATTTTAAAGAATTTAAAGGCTGCTAGTATGAAGTGTGAGAAAATGGAGCTCTTAGGATTTTGGACAATGAGTGTCTCTGGGTGAATGTGAACTCTGTGAATAGCTTTGTTATGGTGGGGGGTCAGAAAAAGCCTGGCATATCCACATTAATCTTCCTTTTATTCCAAGAGATTAAACATCTTGAATATGCCCTCACCTTCACCCTTCCAAAAGTCAATGTCTCATTTAAAAAAAAAAAAAAAAGAGCAGGAATGAGAACGCGAACAAGCTAATTTAAGGTTTTCTGCTTCTCTCTTAATATACCGTTCCCACAGCTAACACTTCTGTGTTTTATTCCACATTTTATATTCGTGAAATTCTGACTGTGCCTTTGACCATCTATTTTTTCTTCTTTAGATTAGTTCAGCATGACTGTCTTGCAGTTAACTTAATACAGCTTTGTCTCCCAAAGTAATATTTAGTATTGCCATCTGAAAAAAGCATTAAGAGCTTTAGATTTCTGCATATTCTTTTCCTAAGAAACCATAATTGACCAACACCATACTCAGCTTCCCATTTTGTAATCAAGTAGGCATCAAAATGGATGTTACAGGTAGCCCACACATTTATTCTTCTATAGCCATAGAATATTTTAAAACACTTAGTGTTTTATAAGCTGATTTTTTCCACACCTGCTGCAAAAAAAAAAAAAAGACAAGCATAAAATGTCTTTGTTACACTCATTAAGGTTCCATAAAATGATATATCATCTCATAGTCTTGGTATCTTCTTATAAATGGTAATTTTGTATTACAGAGTTCATCATGGAGCTCATAGTCCAAATCAGAATTCCACAGCTTTGTTGAAAGGATGCCACAAAGCTGGGAGAAGACTCCCTTTCTCTGAAAGCAGCCTCATTCATTCACCCCTTGTGCTAATTGTTAGAAAATCTTTTCCCATATTGATTGCAAATATACTTCTCTGTTACATTTTTTGTTGTTGTTGGTAACAGTACTTTTTGGAGAGCTACAGATCATTTCTCCATGGTGAAGTGACCATTGTCTGGCAGAACAAGCAAAGACATTTGAATCCTGGTACTATCATTTATTAGTTGTGTTTACCTGGAGAAATATATTTTAGCTTCACTCTGCTTTCCTTTCTTCACATTCAAGATGTGAAGAATTGTATACAGTAGTCCTCTCTCCTTATCGGCAATTTTGTTTTTCTTCACTTCAGTTTTCCAGTAGTTGGCTTCACAGTCAAGATGTTAAATGAGTGAGTTGTTGTTGTTGTTGTGTGCTGTCAAGTCGCCTGCAACTCATAGCGACACTATGTACAACAGCCCTAAACCCTGCTCTCTCCTGTGCCAATCGCACTGTCTCTGACACTCCTACCCCCATAACCCTAGTCACTGAGTCAATCCACCTCATAGCATGATGAAATTGTTGGCATTCTACTTCATCAGTCACATGATTTCTGTTGGAGTATATTGTTATACTTATTCTCTTAGGTTTCTTTTGTTAATTTTCTAATGTGCCTAACTTAAAAATTAAACTTTATCATGATTGGTATTATTGTTCTTTGATTTTGAGTCAGAACTGACTCATAGCTGACCCTCTAGCAGATTTTTAAGATAATGTAAATCAGATGAGAGATACCCAGCTTTCTCCAGTGGAACAGCTGAGCGCACAAGCAGTTCTTTATCCACCAAGTCACCAGAATCCCCTAAACGTAATCCCCTAAACACCCTAAATCATGGGTGTTTATGATTAAAGGAGTCCAGGTGATGTGGTGCATATTGTGCTAAGCTGCTAACTGGTCAGTGGTTCAGATCTTCCATCTGTTCCCCAGGTGAAAGATAGAGCCTCCTTCTGTAAAGACTAACAGCCTCCAAAATCCAATGGAGGTTCACCATCAATCAGACTGACTTGTTGAGAGTGTTTTGTTTTGTTTTGGTTTATTTAGATTTTTAGAATAAAACATCTTATGTATTGGCTTAATCCTGTCAATGGTTTCAGGCATGGAAAGTAGTTCTCTTATACTTCTTATGTATAAGAGGGCCTGCTTACTGTATAGTATCAAAGACCAAAGTTGAGGTTACATCTCAACATCAAAAAAACAAAAGTCTTCACCACTAGGCCAAAACTTGCTTGGATCAAATATCAACAGTCTTGGTATCAGCAGCTTGGAAATCAAAGGAGGTATTGCACTGGGAAAGTATCCTATAAGGGACCTCTCCAAAGTACTGAATAGCAATGACATCAGTTTGAAGACTAAGGTGCACCTAATCCAAACCATGGTCTTTTTAATTACTTGCTAAGCAGCTGGAAGTTGGACAGTAAATAAGGAAGACAGAAGGAAAATTAATGCCATTGCATTGTGATGTCAAAGAAGAGTTCTGAATATTCCATTTACTGGCAAAAGGACAAATAAATATGTCTTGGGTAAAGTGCATCCAGGGTGTTGCTAGAAGCAAGCATAGTGAATATTTGTCTCACATATTTGGGGCATATTGATAGGAGGGGCCTGTCCTTAGAAAAGGAAATTTTACTTAAAAAAGTGGAGTGTCAGCAGAGGAAAAGAAGACCCTCAGTGAGATGGATCAACATAGTGACTGGAAGCATGTGCTCAAGTATGCCAAATATGATGAGGGTTACACAGGATAGAGCAGAGTCAGATCTGTTCTTCATGGGGTAGCTATGAGTCGTAGTCACTTAACGATAACAACTGCATTATACCTTTATTATATATAAAATTATATTAAAAGATACATAATATTAAATAGTATCAATTGGGATTTTCCAGACACATAAAAGTGCCTTAAAATTTATTATACTTATTACTATTACTCATTTTAATACATTCTAACTCACTTGTTTCCTTCCATTTCTAACTCTGCTTCTTCAAAAAGCAGGAAGGGTACCCTACATTTCAGTATAGACTATTTCCACAATCTTAAATGCGTGGTAAGATTTTTTTTTCTATAAAGAAAAGGAAACAATCTTAGACTGTGTGTGTGTGTGTGTGTGTGTGTGAAGTTTTGGAAGATTAATTCCACAGGCCTCAGCTACTTTTGGTGAATATAATGGAAGACTTTGGCATCCTAAAATGATCCGATTTGAGTCACTCTAAAAATTTCTCTGAGATTTTGGACCTAGGTCTTTCCATTGATTTTAACCAAGTTGATAATTTTCAAATCTGTGTTAACAGGAGAATGTGGCAATCTTGTATATATTATTTAATATATAGGACCTCTTTCATATTCAGGAATTTGAGAAATGTTGCTTTAAGGGTTGGAATTACTGAATTTAAAGATCATTTTTTTTAAAAAAAGACTACAAAAGATAAATTTTATAATCACAAATCCAAACCCTCTGCTCTTGAGTCAGTTCCAACTCGTATTGATGTTCCATAGAGTTTCTGAGACTGTAAACCATGATAGGAGGAGACTACCCACCTTTACCCTGTGAGGCAGCTGGGCAGGTGTTGGATTTGAACCGCTGACCTTTCAAGTAGCAGTGCAACATTATTCCAGTAGCGCTCCATAAATTCTTAAGTGAGCTGAATTTTTCTTACTTTATAACTTTACGTAGAGGTTTGTGTATGGTGATTTTTGTTTGTGTACACCTGCGTTTCATTTTTGTTTCTCTCCTATGATTGTGTTCTTTTATGAAAGTTATCAGAGGATTTTTAGCACGCCAGCGCTTGCTTCAGAAAATGAGCATCAAACAGCAAGAGGTCACATCCATCAATAGCTTTCTACAGAATACAGAGGACATGGGGCTGAAAACCTATGATGCCCTGGTCATTCAAAATGCCTCAGACATTGCCCGGGAGAATGACCGGCTCCGGAATGAAATTAATGCCACTTCCCATAAAGAAAAGTTAGAGGCCAGGAACAAACAAGAGGAAGGAATCAAAAGGTAAGGATAGATAATATACAACTTTAATTACCTTTGTAATTGATCCAATGGAGTCCTAAGAATTCTGATAGCTCTTAATGTGAAGTTCAATCAAATATGACAGTAGTTACTGGAACAGGCATTCATGCAGAGTATGCTATTTGATACCACCTAGTAGCCTAAAAAGATGTTTCTTTGTGTGCTTTTCTTCGATGAAATAGATGCTGTGTTTGTTAATTTAATTCTTTGAAAGAATTGTTATTTCATTTGCAATGCTTGTGCCATTGATTGACTATCTTAAGCATATTCAAAGTTTTAAAGCCCTTAATATGTCTTCATTTGCAAAAAAAAACATAGCTGGGCTTTAAATGCAGAACTTAATTCTAAAAAATAAAAATAAAAATTGAAACTCCATTCTGACAACATGAAAGTAGTAGAATCAATAGAATGTATCTATTACATTCTCGCTCCTAAATGGCCACATTGACTTTACCAGTAAGGAAAACATTCCAAAAACATTTTATTTACAATTTCACTTTGAATGCCAAGGTAGAGAGAGATAGATGTGAAGGCAAACTGGCTCTTCTCCATTTTTCCATACCTCCTTCTCCTTAAATGATGAGGACACCTGTGCATGGCAACCACCCTCCCAGGGACGCAACCACCTGTTTCCTTTGAATCTTAATTGACTTGTCAGGGATATGTTTATTTTTCCATAGGAACTTGATAGTGTCTCGATGTTTCTCACGGAAAATGACTCCCCTTGGCCTTTAACGCCTGTGTCAACTAACTTTTTATTAAAATGAAAATGGCAATGTGTCTCTCTGGTTAATTAGCTCCAAATATCTCAGTGATTAAATACTAGGGGGGGGGAATCCCCCTTGTACAGAAAACTGTAATTAAACATTAAAGGGAAAACAAATTATCCACTGAGTGCCACCCTTTCATCTTTAGCGATTTCACTGCCACATGGGCATCTGGCTCTATCTTGTGGTATATTCCAGCCCTGTTGGTGTTCTGCCACACAAATATATAATTATAAAAACAAATGCTCTGGAAACTCCTTATAAAATGAATGCACTGGCATCTAGCTAATGCCTGATTACATTGACATGTAAAGCCCAGAAGAATTTTTAAACCAGATAACTATTAATTTTATACAACTTCCAGAATAATATTTATTATTTTCTCTGCTGGAATTAAACAACCACCCCAGATTCTCAATCTGATTATGTATTTATTGGCCTGACATAAAATTAAGTGAAGAATTGTTTGTCTATTTATCTGTTGAGCACCAGCAGTGATATTGGCATTGGGCAACTGTGTAGAGTAACAGGCAAAAAATAATAATACTTTACATAATGAAGTAATTGGTGATTGAATTAAAATGTCATGGCAAAAAAGAGCTAGGATGAGAAAGCCCAAGTGTAAATCTTTGATAGTTTTGAGTGCGCACTCCCTTTACAAGGGGGAAAGATGATGAACTTCCCATGTTTGCTGCATCAGTAACTCTCTATGAAGATGGATTTCCCAGAAATTATCATTCAGATTGAAATTTTGGTTTTCTGATTTGCTTAATAATTCGAGTGTGAAAAATTCATTCAGTGAATGCTCAACAGAAAATGTGAAACCACTAAAGAGATGTCTGTGTGAGGGTCTTGAAGAGTAATAATCATGAGTGTCCAATGTTCTCATCTATTATGAAGCCAGGGAGGGGAGACCAGGGCAGTTTTCTCTGGATCTGTTCATCACCAGGAAACTGCACACACATCCCCTGGCCACAGCAGGGCTGGGGAGAGACTGTTTACCAAAAAGCTGTTATTATGCTTGCTTGAACAGGTTCTTTGTTAATATTTGAATAATGCATATGAGCTTCTCTTCTCTGATGCTGTTTGTGTGTTGTTACCCTCTAAGAGCCGAGGACAAATGTGGACCCAGACATTTTCATTCCAACTCTGTCCCAGTCCCGATAGCGGTGGAGAGCCTGGCACAGTCCCTGTCTGGATCGTCTATCAGGTCTCCTTCTCTGCACTCAGTGTTCAGCATGGATGACAGCAGTGGCCTACCATCACCACGGAAACAGCCTCCGCCCAAGCCAAAGAGAGACCCCAACACCAGGCTGAGTGCCTCTTATGAGGCTGTGAGTGCCTGCTTGTCTGCAGCCACTAAGGAAACAGCTAATGAAGGTTAGCTAAAAGCAAATGAGAAAATAACATTGTCGAGGTTTATTGATGTTCTGACTTCCGTTCTTTAAGTGCTCCAAAGCTGTATTGTTTCTCTAATATATTTTTAATAGATATAAATCCAATTGTTGGCTCGCCGGTGGCTCTTTAATCATTAAATATAAATAACATTTATTCAAATTTCTAAGCCTCTTAGGGAAAAGCTACTTATATATCATTTCCTTAACTCCCGTTGCCACCTCAGCATTGAATGAACAACATCATACCAGAGCAATCCAAGGACTTAGTCACTGTTACATGTAATTTTCCACAAATTAAAATGTAGACAATTCCACCAAGTTTTTCTGATATCACAATCTAATAAAAAATTAAACCTACTTTGTCATATGGAAGGAGAAATATTTACACAGTGGAGAATTATTGGCATCCAAATCATTAGGGAAACCCTGGGGACTCCATAACAACATGGATCCGTTGTAGTCTAGAAATATTTATTTGAAAAAGAAAAACACAGTATTATTAACAATAAAATCCCTGACAAATTAATCTCATGAAAACTCATTGCCAACAATTCAGAACCAACTCCTAGCTGACACTGCATTGGTTTTCTGAGGCTGTAAATCACTCAGAGAAGAGACTGCCCATCTTCCTCCTAAGGAACTGTTGATTGATTTGAACCACTAGAGAGAGATACAGCACTTTATGTTAGCTCTGCAAGTCTTATGAATTACTATAAATATGATAGTTCTGTTCTAATAACTAATTTATATTACATTAATAACAAAAGGAGTATTTCTACATAGAATATTCATTCAACCAATCATTCAACAGATAGGAAGATTCATCTAATGTGTTAGACTCTTAAGGTGCTCTGATGGCAGAGTTGTACAGCTAACGATAAAATCTACAGTTCTAATCCACCAGCTACTCCAAGAAAGAAAGATGGACAGTCTCCTCCTGTTAAGATTTACAGCCTCAGAATCCCTGATGGTCATCATGAATCAGAATCAGCTAACGAAAGAGGGCGGTTTGGGGTATGTAATACCCTATTCTAGGGGCAGATAATATAAGAGTGGCCAAAGCAAAAAGATATTACCTAATGGGATTTATATTCCAGTAGAGGAAGACAGATGGTAAATATAATAAAAAAACACAATATAAGCCAAAAGTAAACACGTTGTTGTTGTTAGATACTATGAAGTCAACTATGACTCATCGACACTATGAACAATAGACATGAAACCTGCCCTATCCTGTGCTATCTGCATTGCTTCTGCCACATTTGACCTGTTGTTACAGTCACTGTGTCAATCCATCTCATTGAGGGTCTTCTCCCCATTCACTGACTTTACCATTCATGATGTCCTTTTCCAGGGACTTGCTCCTCCTAATAACATGCCCAAAGTATGTGAGAAGAATTTTCACCATCCTTTCCTCAAAGGAGTACCTGGCTACAACCTATCCAAGGCATATCTATGTGTTCTCTTGGAAGTTTGTGGAATATTACTTTGCTCCAGCACCACTCAAATGCATCAGTTCTTCTGCCATCTTTATCACTGTC
>NW_006399897.1:8577297-8609992 GCF_000299155.1 Elephantulus edwardii
TTAAAAAAAATACATTTGAGCATTGTTGTTGTTAGATGCCAAGAAACATAAAAATCATAGTGACCCAATGAGGATTTGACCATAAGATAGAGAAAAAAATATATTCTGACGCACAAATTTATCAAAAATCACAAAATCCAGGAAAACAACATGATCATCTGGGGTAAAATGTTTCACAGAAAAATGACAGAAAACTCCTGATATAGAAGATTAGAGGTTAGAGTGTTTGAGAGAATAAACTCAATCCCAGCTCCAGACACTATTGGAGAAAGTTTGGTGATTTACTTTTAAAAATCTGATTATTGAAAACAGTTCTCATTTGATCTCTGTGGGGTCACCATGTATCAGAATCAATATCAACTGTTCTTTTTTTTAGCTATTTTTTAAATGTTTTTGGTTAATATCTTCAAGGATGAATATATCCTTAAAAAAATTAAAATAGATCTTTAGGGAAAGTTTTACAAACAGAAGTTGCTGTCAATATGAGTTGTTGTTATGTGCTATTGAGTCAACTTCAACAGCGACCCTAAGCACAATAGCTCTGAACCCTGCTCTATCCTGAGCCAGTCTCACTGTTTGTGACAAAACTACCCTCATTACCCCAGTTACTGTGTCAATCCATCTTATCTGGGGTCTTCCTCTCCTATGCTGTCAATACAAGTGGTATTAACAATAGCACTTACTTGCGAATGTACAAGAAAGTCATACAACTTTTGTGAAAGAGATCTAATTTTAGTCACAAAAGGTCAAAAGCATTGATTCAAATAACATAAAAGAAATAATATATAGGACTGTCTTGAACATAGACATAGATCTATAGGTAGGTGTAAAATTGGAATGAAGTCTCTATAGAAATTAGGCATTCTAAGGATGGACTATACAAATTAGAGGCTTATACATCAAAATGAATCACACGTACACTCCATGAGAAAGTATAATAATCACACATGTTGATTATTATTTCTGTCTAACTTCAGAATTAGATTTATGTATAGGTCTAAAAAAAGGTATGCTTGAAATAAGAACAAAGATTATTTGGCACATAGGAAGCAAAGAATAGTATCTAAAATAAGATGATTAATAACATAGGAAGGATATGATAGGCTCAAAATAGTATCAGAAACTGAAAACCAGGATGAAAGTAATTTGACAAAGGCAATGTATACATATGCATGCATTTTCTCATTCATATTTCAAAACTGTAAATGAACTTTTTGCATTTGATAAATAGATCTCACAATAGCTTGTAATATCTTTAAAATTATCTCATGTTTGATATACTACCAAAATGTTTGCTTAATATATTGCTTAATATAACCATGGAGACTCAGAGGGGAATAATGGAAAGGGTTGTCACTCATTTGTTGTTGTTGTTGTTGTTATTGTTGTTTGCCTTTGAGTTGCGCATGTCTCATAGAAGCCCTTCTTTAACTATATACATTTATCAGAGTTTATAGAGTTTCCGAAGGCATGTTGTTTAGGAAGTGGACGTTACTCCTCCTTCCAAAACTCTCTTAAACTGGGAGCCCCACCAAACACTGTTAACCATGGTAACAACCATTAATGGCATTTGACACTCCAATGGCACAAGGTTCAGCATCACAGCAACCCCAGATTACCTCATCTGGACAGAAGAGTACCACTTAGAAGAAAATTCCTCCAAAATATAGTAACAAACAACTCCAATATAGTATGTTGTTGCTGGTATGTGCCATTGAGTCACCTGTGATGTATAGTGACCCTATGTACAGCAGCTCAGAACCCTTCCCTGTCCTGAACCAGTCACATTCTGACACACCAACCCCCATTTCTCTAGTCACTGTATCAATTCTTCTCATCCTAGGTACTGTCCATCCACCCTTCTGAGCATAATGTCCTTTTCCAAGGATTGATCTCTCCTGGCCATGTGCCCAAAGTATGTATGGCAGAGCTGCAAAATCCTGGCCTCCAAAAGAAACTTGGTTTCACCCTCTCCAAGACAGACCAATTTGTTTTCTTTGCAGTCCATGATATATTCAAGTCTTTTCTCCAGAACCACAACTCAAATGCATCTATTCTTCTTCTGTCATCCTTAGTCATTGTCCAGCTCTCTGAAGCATAACAAATAATTGCAAAGACCATGGCCTGGATCAGGCACACCTTAGTCTCTAGACTGACATCATTGCTCTTCAGCACTCTGGAGAGGTCCATGACAGCAGATTTTCCCAATGCAATTCGTCTTTTGATTTCCTGACTGCTGGTGTTAAGAGTGTTGATTATGGATACAAGCAAGCTGTAATTGCTATCAACCTCAATCTCTTCTCCATCTATCATGGTGCTGCCAATTGGCTCAGTGGTGAGAATCTTTGTCTTCTTGATGTTAAGCTTCAATCCATATAGAAGACTACAGTCCTTGATCTTTTGCAGCAAGCGCTTCAGGTCGTCTTCAGTTTCAGCAAGCAAAGTTGTGTCATTTGCCTATCATAGATTGTTAATGAGTTTTTCTCCAATCTTGATGCCACACTACTCCTTATAAAACCCTGCTTTCCAAATGATCCGTTCTGCATATAGATTGAAAAGGTTTAGGTACAGGATACATCCCTGACACATTTCTTTCCTAATATTAAACCAATTGGTCTATATTTTGAATCTATAAACATAAAGAAAACTTATTTTATATGTAATACTTAACCGATTAGCATTGACCCTTGTCACCATTATGCAGTTGTGAAAGACTCCAAAGATAGCTGAGGTGTTGTTAGGTATGACCCATACTACCCCTATGAACAACGGATCTGGACCCTTTTCATTCTCCATCTGACAAACTTTAGCCCATTGCTTCAGTCAGCATGTTATCTACCCTGTTGAGAATCTTCCTCATTTTTTCTGACTCTCCACTTTTCCAAGCGTGATGCCCTTCTTCAATGAATATCCTCTCCTAGGAATATACCCAAAGTTTGTGAGACAAAGCTTTGTCATCTTTGCCTCTTAGGAGCATTCTGACTTTACTGTCTCTGAGTCATATCTGTTTGTTCTTTTGGCAGCCCATGGGATTTTAAAACTCTTCTCCAACAACCTAAATCAAAGGGTATTGATTCTTCTGTCATCTTCATACATTGTTCAACTTTCAGATGCATAGCAAGCTAATTCAAAAGACTATGGCCTAAATCAGGTGTACCTTAATCTTTGAATCGATATCATGGCTCCTCAATAATTTGGAGAGGTCCCTAACTGTAGACTTTTCCAGTGTGATATATCTCCTGATCTCCTGACAGCTGATACTAAGAGTGTTAATTGTGAATCCAAGTAAGTTTTTGATAGTTTCAGTCTTTTTCTTCATCTGTCATAATGTAGCCTGTCAGTCCAGTGGTGAGAGTTTTTGTTTCCTTGATGTTGAGATACAATCTATATTCAGGGCTGTATCCATATTTGATCTTTTGCAGCAAGTGCTTCAATTCTTCTTCACTTTCAGCAAGCAAGTTTGTGTCATCCACATAGATTATTGGTGAGTCTTCCACCAATCCTGATGCCTCAATCTTTTTCAAAAAGTTTAGCTTCTTGAATAATTTGTTCAGCATACAAATTGAATAGGCATAGGGAAAGGATACAATTCTGACATACACATTTCTTAATTTTAAACTATATAGTGTTCCTTTGCTTTGTTTGCACAACAGCTTTTTGGTCTAGGTATAGATAGGCTTTGCATGAGCACAATTAAATATTCTGAGATTCCTATTCTTCTCAATATTAGACATAATTTGTTATGATCCACATATATTTTTTGTATAGTCAATAAAGCACACAAAGGAAGATATTTTTCTGGTATTCTTTGCTTTCAGACGGAATCTATCTGACATTAATTGGCAATGATATCCCTAGTGCCACGCCTTACTTAATTAAATCCAGCTTGTATTTCTGTCAGTTCTCTGTCTACGTACTGTTCTTATTCTTTTTTTTAATTATTTCAGTAGTATTTTGCATGCATGTAATATTAATGATATTGTTTGACAATTTTGACATTCTTTTGGATCTCCTTTCTTGGGATGAGAAAAAATATGCATCTTTTCAGATAGCAACTCTCTGCCAAATTTCCTGATATAGACTGGTGAGGAAGTCCAGGACTGCTTTTGCTAGTTGAAATTTGTCAATTGATACCCCATTGATTCCTAGGGCTTTGTTTTTGCCAATGCCTTCAGTGTGGCTTGAGCTTCATTCCTCATTGCCATTTGCTCTTGACCATATGATACTTCCTGAAATATTTCAGCATCAGCCAATTTTTTTAGCACAACAATTCTGTGTATTTTCCACATCTTCTTTTGATGCAACCTGGATCATCCAAGTTTTTGCCATAGAATTTCTCATTATTGAAAGTTGAGGTTTGAAAATGCTGAGCAAGTTCTTCACTTTTTATTCTCCACCTCGAACTCAGTGTATGTTCCATTATAATACTATGTTTATAGTGTCAAGATGTCCTTTGATATCTTCTGTTAAGCTCTTTTACTTCCGTATCTCTTCCCTTTGTTTTGATTTCTCAACACTCTAGTGCAATTTTGAGAGTCTCTTCTAACATCTATTTTAGGGTTTTTTCTTCTTCCTCTTTGTATTGATTTTTTTACTCCCTTCATGGTTAATATCCTTAATGTCATTTCACAACCCATCTGGTCTTTGATCATAAGTGTTCAATGCTCCATATCTATTCTTAAGATGATTTTTAAATTCAGGTGGAATAGATTCAAGATCATATTTTGGTTCTGGTGGACTTATTTTACTTTCTTCAACCTTAATTTTGACTTTCATGTGCCTAATTGATGGTCTGTTCTACAGTCAATACCTGGTCTGATTTTGACTGTTGATCTTGAGCTTCTCCTAAGATTTGTTCTGCAGACATAGTCAGTCTCATTCCTATGCAGTCTATCACGTGAGGTCCATGTGTAAAGTTGCTATTTTGTGCTTGTTTTAGTGTGTGTTTTTTTAAAAAAACCAAACATGACAAATCGCATTTGCATGGAGTAAATCATTGAATGTACAAAGTTCAATCTTTGTATATCCAGCTTCATTTCTGTCACCAAATCTGAACTTTCCAATTACCATTCCTTCTTCATTGTTTCCCACTTCTGTATTCCTGTCACCAGTCATCATTAACACATCTTGATTGCTTATGTGGTCAATTCCAAGCTGCAAAATTTGGTAAAAGTAGTCCATTTCCTCCTCTTTGGCTTTAGCTGTTGGTGCATATATTTAAATAATGGTCATATTAGTAGGTTTTCTTTGTATGGATAATATAAGAGCACTTACTACAGTGTACTTCAGAATAGAATTTTAAATTATCTTTTTAGCTATAAATGCAACACCATTCTTCTTTTGTTTTCCATTCCCTGCATACTATACAAAATTATTATCTGATTCAAAGTGGCCAGTGATGGTCCATCTCATCTCACTAATCCCTAGACATTAGTTGGTGTTCATGTGTTCCATTTAATTTTTCATAACTTCTAGTGATCCAGCATTCATACTTTGTATATTCTATGTTCACAGCTGTTTCTCCTCATTTTGAAAGCTATGCCACTGCTGTTTCAAATGCACACAACATCACACATGTTAGAGGGTTTCAGTAAAACTCCCAGAACAACACAGAGTAGGAACCAGGATTGGCCATTCAAATCTTAAATAGCAGGCCTCTGAAACCCCTATGAACAATAGAGGAACACAGATAGAAATATTATTAGAAGTAGAGACCAGATTAGAAGTCAATCAAAATGAGGAGATAGCTGACTAGGATAATTAATTGAATAATTAAATGAGCCATAGTACCTTGGACATCGTTTTGGTGACTTGAATATTCTTTATTAACATTTTAATGTTTGTATTATTCATATATTTATTAATGTTTACAACTTACTTACTCATCAAGATAATGGTGGTATAGCAGCTACATGTTTAGTATTTTTCGTAAACTTTTTCTCTATTAAGACAATTTGGTTTGTGTTTTTTTCCCAATTAAACAGTGTTGATCCCCCAAACAACAACATCCAATAATTATCCTTGCATGACTAACTTATGTCACTCGGCATAATGTGTACTAGCTTCATTAGGTACAGGACTATTTTATTGTTAGGTATCATGGCATTTGTACCACCATGTAGTGACTTCACACACACGGATATACTGACTCATCCTGCTTCATCCTAACAGTTGATGCTGCGCTTGAACCAATCACTGTAGCCATTGTGTTAATCAGTCCTGTTAATAGTCTTCATCTTTTACACTGACTCTGTTTTACCAAGTACAATGTCTTTCTCCAGTGTTTAGCCCTGCCTTACAACATACCCAGGGCAAGTACAAGGCACATTCTGGCTACATTTCTTCCAAAACAGAGCTCTTTATTCTTTTGGCAGTTCAGGATAGAAATATTCTTTGCTAATACTACTATTCAGAGATTTAAGTTCTTCAGGCTCTCAGAATTCTAACATAAGTCTGTGGTGTCCCAACACAAGAGCCTCTATGTACATAAGCAAAAATCAGATCACGTCTGGCTGACACTGTATGATAACTGATAATTAGATCCCATTAAAAGACTTAATTTTGTGTTCAGGCTTGATCTTATCATAACAATTCACTAGCCACATACTTTTTTCCCCTTGAGGTTCTAATCCAATAAACATGATTATAGTAAATAAGTAACCAGACCTACTTTTCCTACTCACTCCCCCACTACCTTTTTCACCTAAAAACCATGAAACAATTTATGGACCAGTAAATTACAACACTTGTTTGCATACTACTAATAAGGTAGAGTACAAAATTTTTTTTTCTTTTCAAAATCCAAGGTTGCTGTTTTAAATTTTAATCATGTAAAAGAAGACAAAGAATTTGTTTTCTCTTTCTCTTTGGTAGTGATTTTGCAACTGCAGTAATCTGGAGGTTTTATTCTCTGCATCTAATGTACAGACTTTCTCCAAACATAGTTAAGGTTTTCAGCCAATAGTATTCTGTTTTGATATTAAATTTGTCTGCATTTCATGTGGCTATAGGCTTCAGCTCTCATATTTGCTACCCATGAGGTTTAGCCCAAGTGACTCACTCTGTGTCCTTGTTCATAACATGAGAATAACAGTAAAATCTTTACCCTGGATCATTTGTGAGGAATAAAGAATGCAAAGCTTATAAAACCCTAATATCTAAAACATAACAAACCCTCTGAAAAATTACAGAGCTAGCTGTATACCTGGTGTTGGCTGAGAGCCTAAGCCTTACGTTCCTCTCTTGTGAAACAGATAGTAAAGCCTAATGTGAAGATTTGGGATTAAATAACAATCTGCGGGGCTCAGGGTCTGCATCAGAGTAGCACCAGTTTGAAGTGAAATCATAAAGTTAAGTTTTGCTTGAGAAGCTGTAGCCTCTATGATACAACTTTCATATCCCCTCTCTCTGTGGAATCCAGCAGCTCACAACCTTGAAAATGACATTATTGAGTTGATCATTTCTTTTACAGTTTTCTGGCTCTGCTGTCCATAAAATTTGTTGTTGCTGCTGCTGCCATTGCTGTTGTTGTTAGGTGCTAGCAAGTTGGATCTGACTCATAATTACCTCGTGTATAACAAAGTACTGCATTGCCTGCATCTGAGCTGTCCTTCTAATTCTTGCTAAGCTTATGCTTACTTTTAATGCCACTTGCTGAGCGTCTTCTTATTTTCCACAGACTTTATTGCCCAATCTCACCATCCTTCTCTTTGCTGAGCTTGAAGCCATTTTTGTAGTGATTTCAAGTGAGGTCACTTTTATTTATTTTTTTTTTGCGACCATTCACTTTGACTCTCTAGCAGATCTTTTCCCAAAGATTGGCCCTTCACGACAATGCATCCAATGTACATGAAGCAAAGTCTCATCATCCTTGCGTTAAAGAGTATTCTGGCTGTACTTTTTTCTAAGACAGATTTGTTTGTTCTTTTGGCAGTTCATGGTATAGTCAGTATCCTTTGCCAGCAACACAATTTGCATGTATAGAATCTAGAATAGTTGAGTTCTGTGGCTTAATTTGGAAATAGCGTTCTGTATTTGTTGGTTTTTTGCTGTCTTGTTTACATCTTTATCCCCCAAAACTGATTGTCACATAGAAGACACATAAGAAAAACTCTTATTTAATGAATAAATAAATCTTAAAGAAATACATATGCTATTTCAACTTTCATTAAAACAGAATTAGTGTCTTCTCAATCAACCAGTATTAGTATATTTTGACATAGTTCAAAATATATCATTGTGATTTGCCAAGTTTGTTTGGTCAACATATTTTCAACAAAATTCCAAAAAAATATTTCTTTCTTTACCTGCTGTTTGTTAGAAAGTAGATCTTTTATGAATCTTGCTCTCAGAACTTTGCACTTAGAATGACAGGAGAACATTATAGCAGAGTTTCACAACCTATGACGCATGAGCTCAGTCAACAAATATTAATTAAGCTTACTCTGTGAACCTGGCTCCTCCTTGTCGACCTCAGAGAGCAGTAGGAGGCATAAATGTGTAAACAAAGTATGAGATAAACGTAGTAACAACAGCAGGAACAGAAGTCAATTGGACACATTGGGAAGAGTGATTAATACTCTCTTGAAAGTGAAGAAGGGTTTTAAGGGAAATTTGAACATCATGTTGAAGGCAACAAGATAGATAAAGATGGGTCAGGAGACACATTAATAACATTGTCTGGACATCTCTCACCAAGGGGGTGGAGGGACTCTTAAGGAGAGTGTATTATGTTATAGCTTAGTTGAAGCCACTTTTGCCCAAATGGTTATGTGCTGTTGAGTTGACTGATTCATAGACACTCTGTGAACCTTGCCCTGAGCCATCCTTGGGATTTCTAACATGCTCAAATCCATTTGTCCAGTCAATGTGTCAGTCCATCTTTTTGAGGGTTTTCTTCTCTTTAGCTGACTCTGCCATTCCCAGCTTGATGGCTTTATCCAGGGACTGATTGCTCTTGACAACATATTCAAAGTGTGTGAGATGAAGCCTCAATATCCTTTCCTCTAAGAAGCACTCTGACTGTCCTTCCTCTAAGATAACATTCTTCACTAACACCACAATCCAAAGACACTGATTTGCTCTATGCACCTTAATGTCAGACAATGAGTAAGGATAAGTGAAGAAGAATTGATCCTGTCATTGTTAAAGACAATGACATAGCCACTCTGTGAACTGTTGTCCTTACAACAACATCTTTGTTCCCTAACATTTTACAAAACTATTTTGCAGAAGATTTCTCAGATGACAGTACATTGTTTAATTTCTTGACTACTGTTTCCATGGATATTGTGAATGCAAGTAAAGTTAAATCATTGACACTTTCAGTCTTCATTTTTCAGGCTGTTGTTTATCGGTAAAGTTTTGAGAATTTCTTTTTCTTTATATTGACACTTAATCAATAATGAAGACTATAGTCTGTCAGTCTCATCACTAAATGCTGCAAGTCTCCTTCATTTTATGCATGAAATGTTGTGTCATTTACATATCAATGATGATTCCTAGATTTACCTGAAACTAAGAAAAATCATGCTTGACGAATTATAGCACTGGAGGCACTTGTATACTTATCTTCATGATGAAATAAACCTAATATTTTGCTGTTAGGGTTTTTTCTCTGCGTAGATAAATATGTAAGTGTCTTATACTCATTAGGAATAACAAATATACTAGTACAGGTAGATTATTAGGGATACACTTGAAATTAATCTGGTATAATTTAACAAAAACTTCAAAAGGAAAGTACCATTATAATGCAAGAAGTCATCACCTAACAGAACTTAAAAACTACATAAATGCCTATGGTTTTCCATGAAAAATCAAATAAGAATGAAGTTTGTAATACCTGAAAATTTAAGGCTAACCATGTTGTTTCTCTTGTCCCTTAAAACGGGATATGAAAGTGTCTTTTTATTAAAACACGTTTTTTTCTGACCCCATTTATCTGATATTATATAGAAATTATATTATTTTACCTAGACATCTTAGAATTAGGAAAATTTGAAAATTCCTATTATGGATTAAGTCTTAATAACTTCAATTTAAATTCATATTGGCCTATGAATTTTTACCATACAGCTCAATATGAGAAAACACAATACATTTTCACTCTCTGTCACTTTCTGATTTTATTTTATGAAGAATAAGGATTTTTAGGTCCTACTACAAGAAATTCTAATTTAATAGTTAAGGAGAAGGCAGAAATGTATATCATCTTTATTATTAATAAATCTCACATGATCTGATATTGCTAAAACCCAGGCCCCTAATCATTCATTGTTGGTTGTATAGTCATAATAACAAATGAAGCTGAAACACAGTGAGTGTTCATTAAGAGGTTGCCATTGTGTTACAAGTCTGTAGAACAATCCAATGAAATTGTTCTGCCATCATGACTACTCTATAGATGAGAACATTGAGTCCCAGTCTTGTAAGGTAGTATCTACAATGCTACACAGCCAAGCTATACACCTAGGCAGTAAGACTGGAGAAACCAGACCTCCAAATTGTCCTACTCTCAATCAAATTCAAAGTAATATCATACTAGTTATCAACTGTGACTTAACACGTCATTCCAAAATCTACTGGTTTAAGCAAAGCAACAATCATTTTATTACTATCAAGTTCTCGCAGTTAATAAGGATCAGGTTGGTGATTTGAAAGCCAGTCACTTACTTTGAAACCTCAGACACATAAAAACTGAGGTTCCATGGGCTTCTCTGTTTGACTATAGTTTCACCTCATAGTTTATAGAGAATGACAGTTTCAGGCTAGTAGAATTCCTACATAAAATGATCAAGGCCTCAAAAATGTATCACTGATAAAACAAAACAATACAAAACAAAAAAACAAACAAACAAAAAACCCCATAAACCAAAAAACCCAGGTGATAAAGACAATGGCATACACTCTGCCCTAACTCTTGAAGCCACAAATTATCCCTTATGCCACTTATTATTCATGAAGGAATTCACAAAAGACCACATGATTTTTTTAAAAAGTAGAGTTCATGACCTGATGGAACTGGAAATACTCTTGCAATCAGTTTTGAGAAAATAGTATCTGCCATAGACCTTCTCTGTTGTTGTTGTTGTTCTGTGCCGTCAAGTCATTTGTGACTCATAGCGACCCTATGCACAACAGCCCTAAACCCTGCTCTATCCTGTGCCAATCTCATTGCCTCTGACACACACATCCCGATTACCCCAGTCACTGAATCAATCCACCTCATAGAAAGTCTTCCCCTCCTGCGCTGTCCCTCCACTCTGCCCAGCATGATGTCCCTCTCCAAAGACCTGTCTCTCCTTACATGTCCAAAGTATGTCAGACGAAGTCCCAGAAGCCCTGCCTCCAAGGAGCAGCCTGGTTTAACCCTCTCTACGATGAATCTGTTTGTTTTCTTGGCAGTCCATGGTACATTCAATACTCTTCTCCAGCACCACAGCTCAAAGGCTTCAATTCTCCTTCTATCCTCCCTAGTCATTGTCCAACTCTCTGATGCATAAGTGATTGCAAAAACCATGGCCTGTATCAGGCCCACCTTAATCTCCAGGGAGACACCGCTGCTCTTGAGTACTTTAGAGAGGTCCCTAACCGCAGACTTTCCCATCGCAATACGTTTTTTGATTTCCTGGCTACTGGTGCCAAGAGTGTTGACCGTGGAGCTGAGCAAACTGAAGCTGTGAACAATCTCAATCTCTTCACCATCCATCCTGATGCTACCGATTGGTCCAGTGGTGAGAATTTTTGTCTTCTTGACATTGAGCCTCAGTCCATATTGAAGGCTGCAGTCCTTGACCCTCTGCGGTAAGTGCATGAGGTCCTCCTCAGTTTCAGCAAGCAGGGTTGTGTCATCTGCATAACGCAGATTGTTGATAGACCTTCTATAGACGGAGTCATTTACATACTCCCATATACAAAATACTCTGACCCCACAAACCTCCCAAAAGGTCATCTCATTATTATTAAGTTCAAAATTATCAACTAGAATCTGATCATTTAAATAATGCCTAGGCCTACAGATTCCCCTATAAAGTTCCTTAGATATATGCCAGGCCATTTGTGTTAGGTCTAACAGCAACTCATCATAATTCCATATGGGTAAGAGGAAAACTGTACTCCATAGGATTTTCAGTTGCTGATTTTTCTTAGGAAGGTTGTCACCTTTCTTCCAAACACCTATGAGTAGACTGAACTGTCAGCAACCACAAACTCAACTATTTGTCCCACCCTAAAATGTTCCTTAGATGACAGTTCCTCAAATGACTCTAAGTCATGACTATGAACTAAAAACACATATTACTACTACCCCTACTATTGTCAGCCAATGAAGTACCAGCTAAAAGATAACATTTATGCTTCATAAATGGGGGAAATCAGGAGGACAAAGCTGCCACTGGGACATAGCAATTCTGAGAAACAGCTAGACACCTGTTAACTAATTCCTTAAGTAATGTTTAGGTGTAATTCATGGAAATTATATTCTAATGTTTGCTCTCATGCTCTGCAATCCTAATCTCACCACTAATTGCCATTGAATTGAAAATGAGCCATAGCTGACCCTCCAGTAGGTTTTGTGTCTGTAAGTCACACTGGAAGAGAGTCTCCAATTTATTTTTATTTTTCATGGAGTAATTAATTGGTGAATTTAAAATGCTTGCTTTTGAATTGGCAGTGCAATTCCCTACCAAATTTATTGAGGAAGTAAAAATAGGCTTTCCTTTTCAAGGAAAGAGGTTATAGACATCGCACCCTCCCCCCATGAATGGAGACCAAGGTAATGGAAGAGTATTTGGGATTAAAATAGTCTTGAAGTGATTTTAGGGAAATACAATCTATCACAAGTTCTTCATATTGTTCAAACCTTCAGTGCAATTTTACAATAGTAATGTTGAAAAGTTGCTTGGTTCATTAATTTCTAGAAGAATCTTAGGAATTATTATGTTTTAGAACTTTGAAGGATATTTGAATAATGCTTATTAATTACACAATTGCACATTTTGGACTTTCCTATTCTTAAAAGTTGACAGCTTTTGGCAAACCTTTGTAAGCTTACAAAGCTGTCTGTTGTGTTGGAAAATTAACTTTGTTCTTTTCCACTCATATTTGCATGTTTACCATTATTTCATGTTCATAGTGTGCCAGGAACTAAGTATTTTCCAAACTCTATCTATTTTAATCCTCTATGATAATTCCTAATACCACTATTTTATACATCATTACACAGGAACTAAGGAGATTGGCCTTAGATCTCACTTAAAATTGCAATTCTATACCCTTTCACCTAACACAAACACAATTCTGTAACCTTTATACACCACCTATAGTTTCTCATTTTCACTTCATGTGCCATTTACTAAGATGCTATGTAATTTACTATTTTGTTAAATTGACTCTTTTTTTATTACCTGACTCCCCTTATTGGGATGAAGTAAGACCAAGAATTATCTCTCTTTTATTCACTGATGTATCCAGATAGACATTGATTGAATTGCTATTGTTACTGTACAAGCCATAGTGACTCTATGAAAAACAGATCTGTACCCTGTCCTAATGTGTGTCATCTTTACACTTGACACTACAGAGCCCCTTACAATAAGTAGTCACTGTTTCTATCCACCGGGTTGAGGGTCTTGTTTTAAATGCAATGATAGAATTGCCCGACTATACAGATTGTGAATAAGTGATGGTGCTGAAGCTTAAATCGATTTCTGATTCAAAGGCTTTGATCTTCTCCTCAAAACCAGATCCAGAAAAATAGATGTCTGCCCTAGATAAATAAAGAATCCTGGGATAGTACAAAATATTTAGCTCTTCACTGCTAACCAAAATTTGAGCCATACAATAGTATCTCAGAAGACAGGCCTGCTAACAAAACCTCACAGCCTTTAAAGCTCTGGGTAACCATTCTATTCTGCACAGTCAGGGTCACATGGAGTTGTAATAGGCTTGATAGCAACTAACAATAGGAATAACAACAATGTATTGTTGTCATTAGGTGTAAGGTCCGCTCAAACTGAGAGCAAATTTGTATACAGTAGAATGGAAGCCTGACAAGTCTTGCACCATCTTCATAATTCCCACTGTGCTCAAACCCAGTGTTGCAGTAATTGTATCAATCCTTCTTATTGTTACTCTTTCTTTTGTTATTTACTTTGCCAAACAGCCAAAAATATGAGACAAAGCAACACCATTCTTGCTTCTAAATAACACCCTGAGTTCACTTGTTCCAAGAAAAAAAAAAACACAACAAAACACGACACAGCACATTGCCCTTGCGTCAGAACTAACTCATTGCAGATCCTCCAGTAGATTGTTGGAGTCTATAAATTACGTGGGAGAAGATTATCCATATTTCTCCCATGGAGCCTCTGGCAGATTCAAACTGCCAGAATAGCATACTTTTTGGTTAACAGAGTAACTGCGTATGTATTATGCCACAATTCAGTATTCAACAGCACAAAATCCAGAGGCACTGATTTCCCCCCCCCCCCAACCTGGTCTTCCTTATTCACTGTTCAACATTGATATGAGACAATTGAGAATACCATGCTTTGGGGCCAGGTGCACCTTGGTTTTTAAAGTTACACCCTTCTTCATTAACACAATAGAGAGTCTGGCAGCAGACTTATTCAATGCAGTACATCATTTAATTTTTTTGAATGCTGCTTCTGTTGATGTTAATCATTTATCTAAGTAAAACGAAATCCTTCACAATGATAAATTTTTATGTTTTATCATGATGTTGTTTGTTGGTCCAGTTGTGAGATGTTTTGGGTTTTTTTAATTTGAGGTGTAATTCATACAAAAGACTGTAGTCTTCGATATTCTTCAAGTACATCAATTCCTCTTCACTTTAAGTAAAAAAAAATGTCATCTGCAATAACAGAGTTTTATTTTCATTTCTGAGAGAAAGTTTGTAAATTATACTGGGTTTTCATTTAATTATTTCTAGACCTTTTGTTGTATAACATTAAGTACAGTTGAGTAAAGTAATCGATTAGTTACAATGGCCAGTCAAACACTTATTTTGAGTGGCCTTTCCCTGCACCCATCTTAGCTTTTTATTTATTTATTTTTTTTCCTGCCTGATGTGCAGGCTGGGTATAGAAGAAATGGTACTAGGGCTATTATAGCTAAAGTTAGATGGACATTGGCAGAAAGCAGAGAATACCAGAAGAATGTCTGTCTGTGCTTCACTGATTATGCAAAGGCTTTTGACTGTGTGGATCACAACAAGCTGTGGCTGACTCTGAGAAGAATGGGATTCTAATGAGAACCTGTACTTGGACCAAGAGGCAGTCATCAGAACAGAGCAAGGAAACACGGGCATCCGCCAGGGATGTATTCTGTCTCCATACCTTTTCAATCTGTATGCAAAACAGGTCATTCGGGAGGCTGGGCTGTAGCTGTATGAGAAGGAATGTGGCATTAGGCTTGGAGGAAGATTCATCAACAACCTGCATTATGCAGATGACACAACCTTGCTTGCTGAAACTGAAGAGGACAAAAAGTGCTTGCTGCCAAAGGTCAAAGACTGCAGCGTTGAATATTAATTGAAGCTCAATATCAAGAAAACAAAGATTCTCACCACTGGACCAATTGGCATCATCAGTATGGATGGTGAAGATTGAAATAGTTAACAGTTTTAGTTTGCTTGGCTCCACAGTTAACACTCTTGGTACCAGCATCCGGAAATCAAGAGATGAATTGCAATGGGAATGTCAGCTGTCAGTAACCTCTCCAGACTATTAAAGAACAATGAAGTCAGGCTAGAGACTAAGGTGTGCCTGTTCCAGGCTATAGTCTTTGCAATTGTGTGCTATTCATCAGAGAGTTGAACAGTGACGAGGGATGATAGAGAACTGATTACTTTGAGCTGTGGTGCTGGAGAAGAGTGTTGAATATACCATGGACTCCTAGGAGAACAAAAAGGGTGAAGCCAGCCTGCTCCTTGGAGGCAAGGATTCTGAAGCTTCATCTGACATACTTTGGGCATGTTGCAAGGAGGGACCAGTCCTTGGAGAGGGACATCATGTTTGGAAAGGTGGAGGGACAGCACAGGAAAAGGTGACCTTCGATGAGATGATCAATTCAGTGATTGGAGTAATAGGAGTAGGTGTGTCGGAGACAATGAGGTTGGCACAGGACAGAGCAAGGTTTAGGGCTCTTGTACATAGGATCACCATGAGCCGCAAGCAACTCGGTGGCACGTAACACAACAACAACTAAATCTAAATTTATTAAGATCGATTCAGCCAATATTTATTGTATGCCTATGCTAAATAATAAGTATACAAATATAAATAAGTACTGCTACATGATTTCTATGAGTCAAAACTAACTAGATATCAATGATACCAGATAATCTCATGAGAGCACTTAACTTTATAAATCCAAAATAAACAAAAGAGTTTCTCTCCAGAAAGTTCCCACTCATGGCTAATTCCATGTTTCACAGAATAGAGCTTAGCTTTTTTTAGATTTATAGACACAAATTTCCAGGTTGTCCTTCTGTGATGCCACTAGGTGAGTTCGACCTACCAGCCTTTTTCTTTAATAAAATTTTTTATTTTAATTGTGATTTTAACAAAAGTTTACCAAAAAGGTCGATTGTCATTCATTCATTTTTACGTATTTTACTCCTTCTCCTTCCATTCTTCCTCCTCTAGTTCACTTTTTTAAAAAAGTATTCGTTCATTGTTGCACAATTACCCCTATTCCTCTCCCACCACCCCCAGTCCTCTTTGCAATGTGCCTTTTATTCTGGAATGTTATCACACATATAATGCCTAATCATATATTGCTTTTAAACAGCTCTTACCTTCATCTGTTCCAATGCAATGTTCATTATCTATCTAGTCTTATCCTATTCTCCTCCCATTAAACCTGCTTTATAACAGTGACACTATGCAGTATTTGTCCTTTTGTGATTGAGATATTTCACTCAGCATTCTGTCCCAGCAGGCTTTTGGTTGACTGTTACACATATATCATTTGTGCCACCCAGAGACCTTCAGGTTTATGGGTGGTTTTATATTCTTGGGGGACTGATAATTTCCCCATTACAGCTTTTGCAGTGAATAAGTGGAAATTTCCCTCTGGCCTTCAAATCTAAATTTCCTCCTTTTTACCAATCCTCAGACAGTTAGGTTTAGCTTAGGGCCCCAGGTGTTTAATCAAGTGCTAGTCTGGGTCCTCTGTAATTCAGAGTACACAGGCTCTGTGGTAAACAAAGTCAATAGGAAGGGTGACCCCTTGACAAAGCTATAGGTTTAAAACTTATTCATTCCCACCTATCACTTATTTTTGTTTCTTTCTTCAGTTTTGACTCGACCAAGGCCCCACAGTGATGACTACAGCACAATGAAGAAGATCCCACCCAGAAAGCCCAAACGAAGCCCCCACACAAAGCTCAGTGGCTCCTATGAAGAGATATCAGCCCCCAAACCGGGAGAAGCTAAGCTTCCACAGTCCTCATGTAAGATTGGGTTCCACCAAGACCCGATGGTCATGCACAGGGCTGCTTCCACGGATGGACCTCACCAATGCTCTGTAGGTCTGACCATGTCCCAGGAGGAGGAGGATGAAACAGAGCCAGTGTATATCGAGATGGTGGGAAACACCATCAAGACTGGTTGCACTGAGGCTGACAGCCCAGACCAAGGGGAGTCGGTATATGAGGAGATGAAGTACTTTCTGCCAGAGGAAACCAGCACCAGCTTGGGCATGGTGTCCTTCATGGCAACATCATCTCCGCCTCTGTTTTTTGAGAACCGAAAACCTGTTGTCTTTGAGGATAGCGAGATCACCTGCCAGGCAGCTGGGAGCTTTAAAGACATTTGTGACATTCCACCCCCTTTCCCGAATCTGCTTCCACATCGCCCTCCACTTCTGGTGTTTCCTCCCACCCCTGTGACCTGCTCCCCTGCTTCTGATGAATCACCTTTAACTCCCCTGGAGGTGAAAAAACTGCCTGTCCTGGAAACCAACCTAAAATATCCGGTCCAGTCAGAAGGCTCTAGTCCTTTGTCTCCACAATATTCCAAGAACCAAAAAGGAGAGAGTGACAGGCCTGCTTCCCCTGGCTTAATGACATTTAATGGGTCAAACAAAAGTTCTCCACCTTCAACACCACCACCCCCTCCTCTGCCTCCTCCTGTTCCTCCCCCTGCGCCTCCTCCAGCTCCATATCGGCCCTCGACCCATTTTGCATTTCCTCCGGAGACATTTTTGGCTAACATGGGGAAAACAATGGCAAATACTGATTTGTCCAAAGTCCCTCCAAAGCCAAACTCTGCTCCAGTGAGTGGTGCATGCAGCTCTTTCTCCAAGCTTCCTTATTCCCCAGTGAAGGCCGTGAGAGCTGACCATAAGAAGTCCAACTCAAATTCCTCTTCACCGGTTCCCTACAGCCCTCCAAACTCAAGACCTCTCACCAGCCCTCTTGATGAGTTAACTAGCCTGTTTAACTCTGGAAGGAGCGTGCTCCGCAAGTCTGCAGCAGGAAGAAAAATTAGAGAGCCTGAAGGTAAGCAAGATAGACATGGCACCGTCTTTTGTGTCTGGGTAATTATGTATGTGTGTGCAAAATCCAGAAGGGAAGCTCAATAAGTGAAAAGTAGGTCAAGGCGAAGGAAACTTACCAAATAAATGACTAACCTACCCCCTATTTATTCTTCAAACAAATAAAGCTAATTGTTTGTTTAGCTAACAATTTCTTCTTAATTATAGGCCATTAATAAGTGGAATTGTACTTCTAAGTAGCAAAATGCTTGACTTTCACAAGTCATATGTTTCATTCCATAGAGTAAAATGCAATCTAGGAGAAAAGCATTAAATGAACAAATTATTATTTGCTTTTGTAACTACTGCTTATTAAAACCTCATGAACCTCATTTTACTAGCGATCTGAATTGGGTGAATTCTTCTTGGCTTATTCAAGGAAGCAAAGTTAATGAATTTCTAAAAAGACCTCATCATTTGGAAATACTGAAGACAGGGACTCAGAAGATAATGAGAATTATAGCGAGACCCCCAGGCATGATTTGTACATTTACTAATTATAGTTCCCTTTGGTGATGTTAAACAGTATTCTATAACACATATCCAAATCTCAACTACAACATTTTCAGTTCAAAACTAAAATTGCAGAACATCTATTTTCCTACAGTGGGTTTTTACAAAGCACTCATCTTGCTTGAAAAGGTTGGCTTGAGCTGCTTCTGACTTTTTCAAATATACATAAAATTGACAACTTTTACCATTTGCAGAGTAGGTGAAATAACAGAAAATTTAGCAGTGTGAGGGAAGGCCTTCCCCACACACCAGATTATAAGATTACTTAAGTAGGCGACTGAGATTTGTATAATTCTTGATGATCTAAAGGTAGAAAATAAATTTATACATTGGCTTGGCATATTTGTTTTTAGGAAAAGGAGTATTTTGAGTGAAACTTTATAAATAATACTGATTTTTAAAAATTCAATCTTTCAGAGATACATAATAACATTAATTAGTCTTTATTAATGCAATGGATTGATACTGTAACTGGGACAGTGAGGATTGGTGTGTCAGAATTAGTGAGACTGACTCAGGACAGGGAAGGGTTCAGAGCTGCTGTACATGGGGTCACTATGGGTCACAGGTAACTCAGCACATAACAACAATGACATATTATATTGGTTGTTTTTATTTAAGCCCCTTCTTTAGAGTCAACAAGACCTCATGGAGGGCCTTTGTATTTAAAAGTTGGTTGTTATTATATTTTGAAGGAACATTCTTCGAGGTGGTACAGCATTCTGTCAATTTGTTCTACTGAGGTAACCTGGGGTTGCTGTGATGCTAAACCTTGTGCCGTTGGGGTGTCAAATGCCATAACCGTTACCCATGGTAGGCAGTTTGGTGGAGCTCCCAGTTTAAGACAGGTTTGGAATCAAGAGTGGCATCCACTTTCTAAATAACATGCCTCCAGAGACTCTATGAATTTTGATAAATGTTGATAGTTACATAAAGGCTTCAAGTCTTTATTTCATGGAGTTGCTATGAATCATGCTTGACTCAAAGGCAATCAACAGCAACCACACTACAACTATTCTTCTATTGTGTATTCCTTTTTGCTTGCCCTGTTCTTATGTTTTGGATACTTTCTATTATTACAGTTATACAAAATTTCAAACTAAACTCAACAACTCACTTGCTTCTTAAAGAATTGAATGGCCATTATTAATATATTATTAATAAAATGAATGACACCTTGGAGATTTCTCTCATTAAAAGTATTAAATTTACTTTGACCTTTTAAAACCTAAAGCTATTTTTAGTCTCACCTGAAATATTTTTCCTATCAAATGATCCCGTGTGTGGCTAATTGTTCGCCCTGATCGCACCTAAGTGAATTACAGTCCAATTATTGTAAAGTTTGGATGTGAAAAATTCTCTGCCAAGGATTCAAGATACTCCCCTTGCCTCTTTGGAAGAGTGGCCTTGAGCAGAGTAAACTGTTTGTAATGTCATGGATGTTCTCAGTTAAGATGTACTGTGTACTCTCTTGTAAATAGACACTAAGAACACAATTCTTCTCTATCTATATTCCTTAGACTTTTGTGCAGTATTTCATAAATATTAATTTCCTTAAAAGACTTCATTTTCTGTCGGTTCCTGGATATGCAATTTAAAGCATACAGAATTAAACAACATCCAGGAGTTCAGGGAGTGATGGTACCGGCAAACATTTATAGATAGAAGATGTGACTGCCATTGGGGAGAAATAATATTGCTTTTGTTGATTGCTGTAGAGTCGAGCACAACTCATAGGAACCCTATGAACAAGAAGCCTGAAGCCTTGTTATAACTGTAGTCATTTATCAAAGCTCATAGAGTTTCCAGAGGCATGTTGTTTAGGAAGTGAAGACATATTAGCAGCAAGTAAGTACATAGTTCTTATTAAGATACAGATATTGTTTAATATTGTATTTTATTTTAAATGGTTCTGAGATGAGATATCTTCGGTTATTCTCCCCCATTCTACAGCTGGAAAAACTAAGACAGAAATAGTCATTTGACTTAGAGTGTCTCTCCTCACAGGAAACAACCGTGACTTTAATCCTGTAACTTTGTCTCCAGATGCTTTTCTCTTAACAAATTCCTAGATGTTCATTCAAAGAGGGGGGAAAGAAAGAAAGGCATGTTTGGGTTTTTTGTTTTGTTTTGTTTGTTTTGTTTTGTTTTGTTTTTTACCAGAGGACATGAAGTAAGAGTCTTACAATTTGAGTGTAGAGAAATTTTCCCCTAAGAAACTCAACTATTCCTTCACAACTTATGTCTGTGGATAAAAAATTGAGATGTAGTAAACAGGGTAGTTTGCCCTTAAAATTAAGAGTGATTAAATGTTTAATAGTCTATGCTTTTCTAGGTACAATTATCCCATTAATTAACAAAATGCTTTTCATCTGATGCTGTAATGTGACTAATATCATTATGCTAATTATTTCTAGTTGCTTAGTTTCAAAAAAATATGAGACCTAAATCCAATGATGAAGGGGGGAGCTTCAATGGCTTGTTCGGACCACTAGGGTGCTCCATTGCTCTAAATCGCATCTCATTGCAGCGTCTACTTGAGTTTATACAGCATAACAAGGAGGGTTGTTATTCACCACTTCTTGAAAAAGCTCAAGATGTTAGAGCATTGACAAAAATGCAGTACATCCTCAGAATCTAGATGTTGAAAATGAAGAAGATCCCTGCTGACTCAATGAATAGCTGCATTCACAAAATATTTGTTAGAAACATTCTCTTTTATTACCATGTTAGTGCTGTGCATCCTTTTTTTATAAAATACAAATAGGCACTTCAAATTCTTTAAACCAAAATGATAGTATACAGTATTTCTTTGTCTGTAATAGGTGGCTATCAAACCCTAGCTTAATGATAAATCTCCTTGAAAAAGCAACTGGCATGTGAATGTATTTGATAGACCTAGTTTTTAAGGCATTTTTACTTTAATAAGAATTGTTTAAGCCCAATGTAAATTATTGTTACTATTAAATACTTTCTAGACATTCTAAATAATTTGAGTTTTGAAATCAGAATATAATATGAATAATGATTTTCAATTTTTTTTCTCTTTCTTCTATGGGACCATTTGTATAAAAATTTCCTTTGTGGAGAAACTCAACCATATACAGAAGTAGAGAAAACAGATTAATGGTCCTTCTCCATGGCTAATCCTTTCTCATCTCTACCTCCACCTACCTGTATCTTCCACTAACCCTGAGTTATTTTTGAAGTAGAGCTCCAAAGTCATGGAATTTTAGCGAAAACATAAAGAAAAATACATTTTTAAAAGACACTTAATATAATTCGGTCAGTCCATTTAAATTCTTACCTACATGAGACTGCTACCTAGGGCAGAAACCTGATTCTGGAAGGCACATCATCATATTTTATGACATAAACAACATAATCCTCAAGGGCTACGTTTCCACCCAGACAAAGGCAATCTATATGATCTTCCACGTAAGCTAGTCCCTGAGGTGGCCAGCTCATCATTCTACTATATTATATAATGTCTCTTCTACCTTTAGAGGTAGGCAAAAAGTTGTGGATATCTAAATATTATATACAAACTAAATGAAGCATAAAGATCAAAATTCAAAAAGACAGTGACACTCAAATTCATCATTTTATGAGAATTCAAAGTTTCTATACCCAGTTGAACTCAGTTACCCATATTTTATTTAAAAACAAGAACTAAAATGCCCTAAATACAATAAATTATCACTGAATTTCTAGTATGAATCTGTGATGTACCCAAAAACAGTGTTTGTAAATTTCCGTTCTCTGTTCCTTGTGTTAAAAATAGAAGTTGTGACATTATTTTCATTTAATCTCTCTTGCATTCTGATGTAGTTGCAGTGCAAGACATAGGGGCTGCCTTGTGCAAAACTCCACATCCCATAATAAGATGCAAAGCCCAACATCCCATAGTCATCTTGCCTATGCCCAACGCCTTTTAGATTTTGTCCTTCCCAAAGCAGTTAATTTTTTTCACTCCCAAGATACTTCCTTTTGAAGGTGATTTTTATTTGTGATGGGCAATGACATGAGGGTTCATAAAAATTATAAAATGCATGAACAGAATGAGGACAGAGTTTACTGATGTGTGATTGATTGTCCTCAATGATCTGGGGCTGCCTGCATTCCTTTCTAACATAAAAATCTTTCTCCTATAGGAGTGTCCCATTCCTTGTCTCTTCTAGCCAATTTGAATCAATACTAAATTTTCCTCATTTTCCAAGTGAAAAAGTATGTTGAGACTAAACTAAAAATCCAGGCAAAACATTTCCATTTATCAAATGAAATATAAGTCAAGGGGTTGATTGTCGTGATTGTTGATTGTCTTCGAGTTGAGCAGGACTCATAGCAACCCTATAAACAAAAGACCTGAGGCCCATCTACAAGTATCAACATTTATCAAAGTTTATAGAGTTGCTGGAGACAAGTTGTTCAGGAAGTGGAGCAGCAATTGTAAAATGTTTGCCCTCAATCTGCCAATGAAAATGAATTTCCACACAGAAAGAATATGTCTAGTCTCTACCTTTCTCTTTCTCTGTCTCCTTTTGGTTCTCTTTGTCAGTTCTTGACCTCTCTACCTGACAAAGTGTATCCTTACGTGGCGCTTGTAGCTATGTTAGAATATTTCTAAATCTCCAAATGTTCAATGGCAATAAAATTTAGTTCATCTGCTCTGAGGAGTAAACTTCTGATTTTTTTGACTCTATCAGTCTCAAGCTTATCAATGTTAAGAACACAAGGCTTTTAGACCTCCTACTGTGCTGTTAGGGACCTCTCCAGGGTACTGAAGAGCAATGGTGTCACTCTGGAGACTAAGGTGCACCCGATACAGGCTATGGTCTTTGCAATCACTTGTTATGCATCAGAGAGTTGGACAATGACTAAGGAGGATAGAAGGAGAATTGATGCCTTTGAGCTGTGGTGCTGGAGAAGAGTATTGAATGTACCCTGGGCTGCCAAGAAAACAAACAGATTCATCTAGGAGAGGGTTAAACCAGGCTGTTTCTTGGAGGCAAGGATTCTGAGGCTTCGTCTGACATACTTGAACATGTTGTAAGGAGGGAGAGGTCCTTGGAGAGGGACATCAGACTTGGGAGGGTGGAGGGATGACGCAAAAGGAGAAGACCTTCTATGAGGTGATGGGTGTGTCAGAGGCAGTGAGATTGGCACGGGATAGAGCAGGGTTTAGGACTGTTGTACATAAGGTCACTATGAGTCGCAAGCGGCTCAACGGCATATAACAACAACAACAAATACTGAAGACCATTCAGATTGTTGTTGTTAGGTGTGGTTGGGTACAACGTCATCATCTGACACACTAGAACCCATTGGAGAAGTCAGCATGTCAATCCATTTCATTGGGGTTCTTCCTCTCCTTCATTGACCCTCCATTTTTCCAAGCATGATGTCTCTTTCCAGGGAATAGCCTCACCTAGGTATACGTCCATAGTATGAAAGATGAAGCTTTGCCATCTTTGCTACCAAGGAACACTCTGGCTGCACTCTTTCTAAGATACATCTCTTTGTTCTTTTGACAGTCTATAAGATATTCAACACTGTTTTCCAGTATCACAGCTCAAAGGCATCAGTTCTTTGTCTGTCATCCTTAATCATTGTCCAGCTTTCTAGTGCAGAGCAAGTGATTGAGAAGACCATGGCCTGAATAAATCACAGGTTGGCCTTCAAACTGGCATCATTACTCCTTAGCATTCTGGAGAAGTCTCGACAGTAGACTTGCCAAATACAGTATGTTTTCTGACTTCCTAACTGCTGGTGCACTTAAGTGTGCTCATATGGAATCTATACCTAGATCAAGAAACTGTTGTCCTAATAGAGCAAGGGAATACTGCATGGTTTAAATTCAGGAAGTATGTGCATCTGGGTAATATCCTTTTCCCACACATACTCAATTTGTAGTCTAAACAAATAATTCATGAAACCAGAATCTATGAAGAAGAATGTGACATCACATTGGGGGAAGATCATCAATAACCTGTACTATACATATGACACAACTACTGAAAGTGAAGAGGATATGAAATGCTTGCTAAAGAAGATCAAGGACTTCATTAAGGGCTGCATCTTACAATCAAGAAAACAAAGGTCCTCATTACAGGACCAACAGTCAACATTATGATAGATGGAAAAACAATTGAAACTGTCAATTATTCAGACGTTGTTGTTGTTATGTGTCATCAAGTCACTTATAACTAATAGTAATGCTATATACAATAGTCCTGAAACCTGCTCTATCAAAGTATGTCAGACAAAGCTTCAGAATCCATGCCTCTTGGAGCAGCCTGGTTTCACCCTCTCTAGGATGAACCTGTTTGTTCTTCTGTAAGTCCATGGTACATTGAATACTCTTCTCTAGTACCATGACTCAGAGGGGTTATGCAACTGACACAACCCTGCTTGCTGAAACTGTGGAGGACCTCAAGTGCTTGCTGCAGAAAGTCAAGGACTGTAGCCTTTAATATGGATTGAAACTCAATATCAAGAAAACAAAGATTCTCACCACTGGGACAGTTGGCAGCATTATGATAAGATGGTGAAGAGATTGAGATTGTTAACAGTTTTAGTTTGCTAGGCTCCACAATCAACACTCTTGGTACGAGCAGCCAGGAAATCAAAAGGTGAATTGTATTGGAAAGTCAGCTGTCAGAGACCTCTCCAGAACACTGAAGAGCAACCAATAAGTATGGAAACTAAGGTATACCTGATCCAGGCCATAGTCTTCGCAATTGCTTGCAATGCATCATAGAGCTGAACAATGACTAAGGATGACAGAAAGATAATTGATTCAAACTGTAATCTTCACTTAATAGGAAAACTTAAGCCTTGTCTTCTTAACACTGATAAACTCGAGACTGACAGATTCAGTTAGTCACTTTCTATGCATTTGAGTGCTGGGCAATGAATAAGGATAACAGAAGAAGAATTGATAACTTTGAACTGTGCTGTTGGAGAAATATACTGAGTATCCCATATACTGCCTAAAGGCCAAACAAATACAGCTTAGAGAAACTATCGCTAGAATGCTCCATTGAGACAAAAAGATGGCAAAGCTCTTTGTCTTACATAACCTGGGCAGATTGTTGGAAAGGTAGAGGGGTAAGTGAAAAGAGGAAGACAATCAATCAAATGGACTAACACAGTGACTGCTGCAATGAGCTCAAGCATATCTGAAATAATGAGGATGGCACAGAATAGGACAGATCTGTTGTTTATAAGGTCACTATGAGTCGTACACAACTTGATGGCACTTAACAACAATTAATTGAGAAAGAAAGCTGTGTTGGCATAGTGGCAAAGAATTGCACTTCACACCTGAAAGCATTTGCTTCGAATCCACCAGTTGCTCCACCAGAGAAAGATTCTCAGTTTCTTCTGAGTCATCTAAAGCCTCTGAAAACTCATTGGAGGGTCAGGTAGGAGTCAGTTCCAACTTGGCAGCATATAACAACAACTAAATGAAAGGAAATGTAAATATATATATATATATATAGTGAATATATGTGATAATTTGCTCACCTTTTATAGGACCTACAATGTTCAAATGCCCCAAATTTGCAGAGAAATTCTACAACCTGAAACCTGTGAACTGCACTTATCTTAACCAGTAGAGATTTTGCTTATAACTATCCAGTATATTTTAAATGTAAACACAGAACTTGGTACTAAGAATACCAAAAGGACATGAATATAGTGCTATTTTCCCTGCCTTCTCACAAATGGTAAAAGAGGTAGATAAATACACTTAATCTCAGTGAATGAAATCCTAACAGAGAAGTGACTTTTTAAACTGTGAGTGGATCCACAGAAGACCTTCAAGTGGCATAGCCAGAAAATTGTTGTAGGGAGAGATTTCACACACATTTCACAGAGATTCTCCAAGAATGCTAACCTTACTTGTTGCCATTGTATGTCTGGCCTTCCAGTGAGTTTTTAGAGGCCATAGGGTGCACAGGAAGGAGGGCATCCATCTTTCTCTTTCAGAATAGAGTGTTCAAACCACCCTGAAGACAGCCTTTGGATTAGCAGCACATATCCCTTCAGACTGCACTAGAGTGCCTTTGGTGGATAGATGTTTTGCTGTGTTCTGTTGAATCAGAACTGGTCTATAGCTGACCCTCCAGCACATTTTGTAGAGAGGGTAAATTTCACAAGAAGAGATTGCCCATCAATCACATGTGGAACCCCTGGTAGATTTGAACTGCATACCTCTGCATCCATGGTGATTAAGCCACCTGAGCTCACTAATAGATAGTTTGTTGTTGATGTTGATGTTGTGTGCCACCGAATCAGAACCAACCCACAGCTGGCCTTCCAGCAGGTTTTCAGAAGCAGTTAATCATAAGAGAGGAGATTGCCTGTCCTTTTCCTGAGGGGTAAGTAGTGTATATATTTGAACTGTGTGTCTTTGAAGAGGTTATCATTTTACCATCTGATAGGTTTTAATTCCTTGTCAAATATCAGTTGACCACAAATAGCTGGGTCTATTTCTGAGTTCTCAATTCTGTTCCATTGGTCTCTGTGTCCAAGGCATCAATTCTTCTCCTGTCCTCTTTATTCATTGTCCATCTCTCAGATGCATAGCAAGTGATCAGAAAGACTGTGTCCTGAATCAGATGTACATTAGTCTCAAACTGACATCATTACTCCTCAATAATTTGGAGAGGTCCCTAATTGCAGAGTTTCTCAATACAATGTATCTCCTTATTTCTTGACTGCTGGTACCAAGGGTGCTAATTGTGGGTCAAAACAAGATGAAGCTGTTAATAGTTTCAATCTGAACTGAACCAGGAGGCTGTTGTGCAAACAGAGCAGAGGAACACTGTATGGCTTAAAATTGAGAAGGGAGTGCATCAGGGTTGTATTCTCTCTAAATCACTATTCTATATACTGAGCAAATTATTTGAGAATCTGCACTCTATGAAGAGGAGTGTGGCATCAGGATTGGAGGGAAACTTATCAATAACCTGTACTATGCAGATGACACAACCTTGCTTGCTGAAAGTAAGGAGGATTTGTTGCAAAAGATAAAAGGATGCAGCCTTTGGTATGAGTTGCATCTCATTGTCAACAATGGATAGATAGTATACATGAAATAAGTCAACATGAAGACCATGCCATATTATGGACGTGATTGAATGTAGGGGTTTTTTTAATTCAGTCTTTCTCCTGAGGAGCCCCTGGTGGATTCTGTCTGGCAGAGGCTCTGCCTTTAGGGTTAGCACTGCAGCTCTCTATGGACTATGCCACCAGAACTGCTTATAACGGTTAATGTCAGTAATCTACAAAAGGTTAAGGACCACAGTAACAGGGATATGCACATAATGCTTTTCAAGAAAACAGAGTAATTACTTGGAGAATCCTAGAGTCTCAAAGAAAACTTGGCACATAGTCAAGGATAGATTAATTATAGAATGGAATCTAGTTCTCCAGGTATAGAAACTAGAAGAATAGGCATTGCAGATAGAAGAAGAAATACCTGTTAAGACAGGCAAATGCAGGGCATGTTGTCTTATTAGAATATAGCCATGAGTTTGGAGCGAGAAAGAAGGATAATGAAAAGAACTCTTTGTTTTGAATGGCTTGAGAACAGGAAAGCTTTCCATTGGGAAGTTCCGTCTCCACATCGTAACAAGATTCTGAGTTATTTTTATTGCTTCTCTTCTATTTCTTGATAATTTAGCAATAACTCTGGATTTCTCCCACAACAAAAGCAAAAGGCCAGAAGAGGAAAATGAGTAAAAAGAATAGTAGCAATGCTAAGTGGTTTTGTGTGGCCGCAAGAAACTGGGAATATTTAGAAGTGCAATGTGATGCCTCTCAATGGCGTTTTGTAAATAATTCTCCCAGCTAATATTTGTAAGTAGGTCTCTACTGTTGGCCCAGCTCTTCTTTCCTCCCTGGATCCTCACCTCCCTGTGAAGCTGTGAAGCAGGTGTTAGCATCCCCATTTACTAATGAGCAATCTGAGACTTTGAGGGATTAAGTGATTTCTCCATAATCACAAAAACGAATCGGTCTCAGAGTCATGAATCCAGCACAATCTCCTTCCTGGAGTCTTTTTATCCTTACTTTCTTCCTCTCTGACAATGATGAAAATGAAAATACAAAGCCCTTGTGTGAGAATGTAATTCTTTTCTGAAGTAAACACAAACTCATTACCAGTGATACATGTGGGAAGAGGACAGATAAAACTCCCCCCCCCACTATACATTTGTACACATTTCTGAGAGACACCCAGGCAGTTTTCAAACTGCTCTTCTTTATCATCTTTATAAAATCCTCTCTGTTCAACTTTCAAAGTTTCTTATTATTATCTGAGACCTACAGGCATACATAGTTATTATTGCTGTTATAGGTGTCATGGTTGTTATAGCTGCCATTGAGTCAACTATGACTCAATCTTCTGAAAACCACATCTGAACCTTGCCCTTGCCTGTTATCCTCATTATTTCTGATATACTGGAACCCATTGTTATAGTCTATCAAAGTATTCATTTATTATCAGGCACCTAAGGCACACATAGTTAGACCAAGTTAATTTCTATTGTCTTCTCATTTTCTATCTCCATTTGTCTCAACCTCTATGAGGTTTTGCTTAGGACCTGAGTTCCTGATAAACAAACTTGCTAAAGTTGTCTTCACTGCAAAGTGCTATTAAACATCTTTCCTTGAGAAGCATTGGGTAACTAAAGAAAGTGGACTTCCATGTACAAATGTATTTATTGGTGGAGTCTCCCATAGTAGCACCCTCAGCAGGCCCTGGTTCTCAACAGCCACTGTGGTTAGAAGAGGGAGAAGACACGCATTAGAAACAACCTTCACCATTTATTTCTACAACATTCTGAAAAATGGAGCAATTATATTATTTATTAAATGATGGAGATTCTCACCACTGGGCCAGTTGGCAGCACCATGATAGATGGAGAAGAGATTGAAGTTGTCAACACTCTTGGCAATAGCAGGCAGGAAATCAGAAGATGAATTGCATTGGGGAACTCTGTTTTCAGAGACATCTCCAGAGGACTTTGAAGCAACAATGTCATTCTAGAGACAAAGGTGTGCCTGATGCAGGCCTTTCTTGCAATTACTTGGTATGCATACGAGAGCTGGACAATGACTAAGGATGACAGAATAAAAACCGATGCCTTTGAATTGTGGTGCTGGAGAAGAGTCTTGTACATACCACAAACTGCCAAGAAAACAAGTAGATCTGTCTTGGAGAGGGTGATACCAAGTTTCTCCTTGGAGGCTAGGATTTTGAAGCTCCATCTCAAATACTTTGGACACATGGCCAGAAGGGACTTGTCTCTGTAGAAGGACATCATGCTCAGAAGGGTGGAGGGACAGCACAGGAGAAGACGACCCTGGATAAGATGGATTGATACAGTGACTAGGGAAATGAGGGTAGGTGGGTCAGAGTCTGTGAAATTGGCTTAGTCCAGGGCATTCACAGATGACTAGAAAGCAGAAAAACAACAGCATATGATTATTTTATTGTTGTTATTGTTATGGAACCAGCTCTGTCTTATTATGATCTTATACAGAACTCAATGAAACATTGCTTAGCTCTTTATAATAATTAGTGTGCTTTAGTCTAGGGTTGTAGCTATTATGTGATGATAGATACAGAGGGATATGTAATGATGAAGTTAGACATCTAGCAATAAATATCTAGTGTCGCCCTCTCAATAAATATCTTTTGGGAGCATATTAAGCTTATCAGACTCATTAGTACAGATTTTTCACAAGGCCATGCTGCTTTATCATTCTTCAAAACCCAGGAGCAAAACAAAGCAAAGAACCGGAACAATTAAATATTCAGATAAATTCGATTAAAAAAGTTACCCTTTGAAAAATAGAAATTGTCTTGGGAAATTACCTTAACATATTGCCTCTAAAATTATAGCTGCTAACATCCCAGTCATACCAGAGATACGAATTTTGCATAAATAGTTCATCAGTTTTGAGATGAATATAGCAGATATGCCATTACCACTATGGTATTCTATAATGCACTTTCAACTAAAGAAAATATCTGTTGTACCTGATATTCTCAAAAGAGACAGTCTTTATTCAGAAGTGGATTCTCTTTTATAACCAGTAAATATTTTTCTTACCATCAACCCATTAAAGCAAGCAGCTATTGTGTACTGTATGCCTCTACTGAATTGCAAATTAAACTCCCACTGGGGTCTCCAAAGAGAAAACCAGTGCTTTATCCTCTAAGCCACTCAGCCTCTCTCCTTAAGCAAGTTAATAAAGACCTTCATGACTATCTGCATCTCATTATTGGTACATAATGCAATATCCTGGGGTTTTTCTGCCTTTTGTGAAGACATGCTCAGAAGTGACATGGCGGGAGGAATGTTTTCCTGAAAATGGGCTGGACCTGTGCCATGTTCTTTCTCTTTAAGAGTGTTAGAAAAGAAAAACCTATTTCTTAATTGCCTATCAGTGTTTAGACCCTTTATGCCTGACTTGAATAATTTTTTATCATTACTTCTGAGATTAGGCTAGAAAATTTCATACCACCTGAGAGCTAGCTGGGTTCAATATTGTATTCACTTCTTCATTCTGTGAGTCAAGGACACTCCTCTTACATTCACCGTTACAGAGCTTCTTAGCCATTTTTCTACATTAGCCTGGTTTTTCTTTGAAATTTTTAATTGTCATACTAACATTCTGTACTTTTATAATTACTGACCAGTTACAGTTTAATAGTATATACTCCTCAAAAGAAGTAGCCCTCGTGGCACAAGAGTTAAACATTTGGCTGCCAACCAGTAAGCTAGCATTTGATACAACCCAGCCACTTCATGGAAGAAAGAGCTGGCAAAATTGATGTGCTAGTACTGTCAAGTCAATGTCAATTCATCATGAAAATTCGAACACATTGCCCTGACTTGGCACAAACTTATAGCTAATCTTATAGCATGTTTCCAAGGCTGCAAATCATGCAGACAGATACTGTCCATCTTTACCCCACCCCCCACCCCCCCACCCCCGCAAGACGTCTTATAGATTCCAAGTGTCAAAAGGTGCAGCCTTTGGGTTGACACTGCACTTCTCTACAGGCTATGCATTCAGTGTTCCCTTTTCAACTTCTTGCTATGTGCCTTCAAGTTGGAATCAATCCATAGCTGACCCTCCAGCGGGTTTCCAGAGGAAGTTAATTGTACCGGAGAAGATTGCACATCTTTTTCTCACAGAACAGCTGGTGGATTTGAACCACATACCTTTGAGTTGACAGCGCAATTCCTTACCAACATATATGACAGAGTAGAAAAGTATAATAAACCCTATGAGGCAGAGCTACTTTTTTTTTTGTGGGATTTCTAAATTACCTCAACAATGCACAGTAACAATTAATTATAATAGTACAATAATCAATAATATCACTCGTTTTCTTTTCAGGTTATACAAGTATCTGTTGTTTGTTGTTGTTGTTGTTGTTATGTGCCGTCAAGTCGCCTGCGACTCATAGCGACCCTATGTACAACAGCCCTATACTCCGCTCTGTCCTGTGCCAATTGCACTGTCTCTGACACTCCCATCCCAATTGTCCCAGTCACTGAATCAATCCACCTCATAGAGGGCCTTCCTC
>NW_006399897.1:8611382-8630102 GCF_000299155.1 Elephantulus edwardii
GTATATTCCTTCCATCTTTTTTTAATACTTCCTGGATCATTTAACGTTCTGCCGAAAGCATCCTTGATTATAGCAACTCGAGGTTTGAATTTGTTATTACAAGTATCTAGGTACTAAAATATACAGAACCCAAGTGATAGCAAGTTAGATCCCAGACTTTCAGTAATTGATGATAGAACACTGGGACTTCGATTCTCAAGGATTTTTTTTATTACGCAAGGTCCCTTAAAAAAAAATACAAAAGAGTTCTTCAGACCCAAAACTACAGCTCAAAATTGAACACTATACTATTGCTAGAAGAAATGTCCTTTTAAAATTTCAGAACTCACATTTACGCAGTCATGATCTAAGAGAATAAACCTCATTTCCATAGAGTCAATTCAAAGTAATAGCAAACCTCAATCCTGTTCCTAAGATGTTGAATCTTTAAGGAGGGGATTGCTCACCTTTCTCCTCAGAATAGCTGCTGAATTTAAACGACCTTTTGGTTAGGACCCTGATATATTATGACTATGGCACCAAGGTGCATTGCCTAGGAGAATGCTCTAGAATATACTGTATTTTGGAGTTTACTTTTATCACTCTTCTTTTATGGGAAAAGATGACTGGGGAAGTAGTAAATGAGAGAAAATTCCTGTAGAACCAAAATGAAAATTGTCTCTAAACTTATATTCCTGGCTTAGCAGAAAGCTCTAGTGTCTTAGTGGTGGGGAATTTTATTGCCAACCCAAAGGCAAGTGGTTTAAATCCACCTGCTGCTTCACAAGAGAAAGTTGGAAACTCTCTTCTCATGCAATTTACAGACTTTGAAAACCTGCTGGAGGGCCAGCTATAAGTTGGTTCTGGCATGATGATGTGTAATGATAGCAACCAGAAAACATATTAGAGCTTTTGGAGATTGCTGAAATTTATATATGGTAGGATTATGTTTCTCTAGCTCAAGTTTTCAGGTGAGAAAGCTAAGATATGGGGTCAGACTTGTTTTAAGGACAAAGAACTACATTAAAGTAATATGCAATAAATAAATAATTACCTGAACAATTAAAGCTCACTTGCAGCATTTCTTAGAGGGCATCAAGTGTGTGTTTTGTTGTTTCCTTTTTGTAAACTTGCTTGTATTAACTATAGTGTACCCTTGGTGTCTGTTGTAAGATGAAATCAGTGGATTTTCCGTTTCTAACAACCCTATGTGACAGTGAGCAGCTATCCCCTCGGTTGTGGAGGCTGTAATCTTTTCAGGGAGCGGATTCACTCAGAGCTGCTGGGTGGTTTGAACTTTTCAGTCAGTAGCTGATCACTATTAAACTGCTGTGTCACCATCTATTTCTCTATCCTTGCTTAAATCATTCTGGATAATGGTGGAGTGCTACACTGCTAGTCAGAAGGCTGGCAGTTCAACCCCAACTAGAGGAACCTCAGGAGCAAGGTCTGGATATCTGCTTCCGAAAGCCTTAAAAACCCAAAGGAATGCAATTGTATCCTGACATGCATGGGGTCAGCATGTGTTGAGATGGACTCAACTAACAACAAGAGAGGGCTCGGTGTGGCGTGAACACTCAGGCTGGCAATTCAACCGGCTCAGAGACCTCACAGTGGGGAGACTTGGCAATCAGCCTCCATAAAGAATAGCGCAGAGAAAACCCTATGGAACAATTTTTCTGTGTAACACATGAGGTTGCCATGACTCCTCGGCAGTTAACAATAATAACAACATATCTTGCTAACAGTCATTTCCAGAATTTCTAATAGATACATTGCCTTAAAAAGAATTATTCTGTTCCCTAAGAAAAATGTAGTCTGTGGTTGCTCCATTTAAAGGATTTTAACTTGAGTTCTGGTTCTGACATGCCATGCTAGAGTTTTCTTCCTGTACTCTTTCCCACCACATAAACCTTAGCACAACTGAAGATTTGGTTGAACCAGTTACATGTCATATGAGACAGTAAAAAACCTCTAATTGTTAGCATTAATTTCACTGATGTAGTTGCAGCATAGCAGGGGGTCTCCTCCATTCACTTACTCAGGCTTGAAATCATCTCTAATTTAGAGCCTGGGATGGTGACACTGTAAAGAGGCACTGTGCTTTGTGTATGGTGATGGGGGATCATAAAAATGTCTTTTTAATCTGATGATCATTAGAAAACCCAGTGATGTGGTCCAGCTGCTAATCAGAATACATTTCCATTTCTGTGGGGATTTTATACATCTTAAAAGCACTGGGTAGTGATAGAGAGGGGAAATTTCCATAAAGAGGGGAAAAAGAAGTATTCTACAGCATGGTCTCAACACATGTAACTCTTTTCAGGACTCAAAAAATCAGAGACTAATGACAGGCAAAATGATTAAAGCAGCAATAATATGTTTTATTAATGTTTGCCATTTTCCTTACGTTTTCAAAGAGGGTTACAAAATAAGTTAGATGAGGGAGTTTGTTTATTTATTAAATAATGTACTTAAGGATTATTTCCATGCCCAATATTTTAATAAGTTGTCATTTTAGAACATAAACGATAGAGTCTCTCCACAAGTTCACAGCCCAAGGATCTGGAGCAGTGAGACATACATTTTATAATGAGACAATATACATCACAAAACACTCCTTTCCTTTACCAATTGTGAAACTCTATTTATTTGTTGTGGGTTTTTTTTAATTGTATTTGTTCTATTCAATTTTCTTTTCCAAAGCGTATAGTGAACGACTACATTGATTTCTCAATCCATAAATGCATCTTCTTAAAACATTGGTCAGGCAGATAGGATCTGGAAGGGAGATGAGACTAAGGTGGCAGAAAAGAAAGTACCATGATATGGAGAACCTCTTTCTCTTGCTAGAGATTAATTTGTGTTGTATGTACATATAGGGAGCGCTGGTGCCCTATTGGCAAGATACTGCGCTGCAAGCCCAAAGGTCACCAGCTGCTCCATGGGAGAAGGATGGGCAATCTCCTCTCCTGTGATTAGCTGCCTCTGAAAACCCACTGGAGGGTCAGCTAAAGTTGGTTCTGACCCAACAATAAACAACAACAACATCCTACATGTAATCAGAGGTGTTAAAATTATTTTTAAATAAGTTCATGACATGGTTAGACAATATTTGGAGTTAATTACTTCAGGTAATCAAGAGGAATATGAGGAATCAATTTCCTCTCTTGATTTTTCTGTGTCCATTTATGTGTAAATATATAGGTTTTAAAAATATTGTTTGTGGGATATATGTAAAGGGGAATCACATCTTTGCCCCAGTAATTTTTATCCTCTCTTCCTGTAATAAATGGTTAAGTGACAATCCATTTTAGATTTAAGTTTAGCTTTACTTCCCTGGACCCCAATTCTCATCCTTTCTGAAGTTTGGCATCTCCTCTGTGGTATGTCATTGTTACCAATCAAGGGAAATTTAGTCACAGGAGCATATGGTTTACAAGGATAAGGAAATAAAGATTATCCAAACTATCATCTGCAAGAGGCACAAATAAGGTATCAAAAATAGTCCATGCAGGTTGCATTTTCAAAAGAATTTACATCTACACACACAGTTTTATTATTTGAGACCCTACATCTGCAACCTTATATCCAGCCAGTGTGAAAAGGTAAGTTGTTATTCATGGGGTAAGTCCTATTGTTCTTGTTAGCTTCAGTAGTTAATTTTCAACTGATAGAGACTCCATGCTACAGAATAGAAGTGTTTCATCGAGTTTCCTAGGCTATAATCTTTATGAGGGCACATAGTTAGGTCTTTTCTCCCATAAAGGAGCTACTTTAACAACAAACAAAAGAAAACCACCAAAACAAAACATACACACAAAGCAGATGACTCATTGCCATCTTGTGGATCCCTCCAGACCGATGGCAACCATCCATCAGGTTTCCAAAGCTGTGAATGCTAATAGGAGGAAAATATCTCATCTCCTTTTGTGAAGTAGCTTGCTGAATCAAACTTCTGTCCTTTTAGTTAGCAGGCTCACAATTTAACCTAGTACCATCAGGGCTCCTCACTGGGTGGATTCAAACCACCAGCCTTTTAATTACTAATTAAGTCTTTAAATGTTGGGTCCTCAAACTCAACACTTATTGCTGTCAAGTCAGAATCAACTCACAACTGATGCTCCATTGGATTTCCAAGGCGGTAAATTGTGCAGAAGGAGATTGCCTGTATTTCTCCCACTGGATTTGAACCTCCAGATCAGGCGGGAGCATAACCCTCTACAGGCCATTGTGCAGCCCTAGCACCATGACAAAGGCGGAAAAAAATAAATAAACTCTACTTCAAGTTAGCACCAAGTCTCTGTGGCCCCATGTGGATGAGAGTGTATCTATACGTCAGAGATTTTCACTGTTGATGTTTTTTTAGAAATAGATCACCAAGTCTTTTTTCTCAAGTGCTTCTCGCTAGAGTAAAATCTCTACCGTTTTGGTTAGCCACTAAGTCCATTAGCCATTTGTATTACTAAAAGACAAAAGCCATACTAGTTGTTAAAATGCCAAACTATTTCCATACCAGTTGGTAAATGTCTGGTGTCCTGGCCCTGGCATAGTCTCCACCGCAGGCCCATCACTTTGGTCACCCTGGCTTGTCAAATCGCTTATCAATTAGAGGTTGGCCTGGCAAGTGCCTGCAAAGTCTGTGGCTTTCATCTCTCTTGGTGGCTCCCTGTGTCCATTTGGTTTTTAAATACATAGACAAATTCTGCAGAGATAAAACATAAGATACACCCTGAACAGGGCATTTCAGAAGATATCTTTTAATAATCTCATTGTATTTTTGCTGGTTTTTGTTTTGCTTTGTTGTCCCAAGGTCTCCATCTCCTGCTTGAAGTTTTTAATTTGTTTTTTAAATGGTAGGTGTGGCTAGTTTATTAACCAGACTATAGTCATCACATCCACTAAATTCTTCCTACAGAAAAAAAGAGTAATTAGCCTCTCAGCTCTTTTTTCTGGAGAAAGGGAAAAAGAACCATTTGTCTAAACTACAGCGTGCTCTGCTGAGACTAACAGTACTGTTTGCCATGTGTTGCATTCCAGGACTCCTGGATTTACATTACCACCTGGCATTTAGGAAATGTAAAAATAACAGCAATATAAATAACCTCATGACCTATGAAATTATACATGAAGAATGGGGCTCTGGGCCAGGCAAGCTTGTTGTTTAGGTGTTGCATATTCAGCTAATTATAGGAAAGACAAGCTACTTGAGTGAAAGGAAAGGAATGGAAGTGATTTTTTTTCTCTCTCATTTTTTCCATTATGGCAGAAACAAAATAAATATGCCTGAAAGGATCCAGTTAGTTAAATTTAAAAAGGAAATTGGCACAATTTAATTTTCAGTGTAATTTTGGGTACTGAAAAACCTTATTTATACTGACAGTCATTTTTTAGCTTTACTATCAATGCATTCTTCTCCTGCTCAGCACATATGTTGTTGAAGATATCACTGTATTTTCTACTTCAGTTGGTGTTTACTAGTGCAAACCATCTCCTTAGGCTTGGCAGGGTAGCTCATGACAAGAGTTAAGATTAAGGGACAAGCAGTCTACTATACTTAACCCAAGGTATATGTGTTTGTGGCACTTTTTTGCCACCAAAGATTACTTAAAACACACGTTCAAGAGAAATTTTTATCCACTTAGAAGGGGCGATTTATTTCATCAGGGATTATTCAAACGTAAGAAGGAATGCTGAGTGTCTAGCTATAGCTTTTTATGGTCAACAGCATGTACAACAATTATATTCTCTCAAACTTTCCATTCTTTCCAGTGACCCCTAGTGCTGTGACCAGTGCCATCAAGATAATTTCAACTCATAAGAGCCTTTCATCAAATTTCCAGGGCTATAAATCTTAAGGAGAGAGATTGTCTCTTCCCCCCAAGAAGCAGCTTGTGAAGTCCAACCATCAATTGTTTCTGTAGGAACACAACATTGTAGATTTCACCATTTCAATGACTACAGTGTTCTATATATGCTGAAGTAATCAGTTGTGTCAGCAATATAACTGGTCACTATTTATGAGGCATAAAATGTCACAAAAGTTACTGTTTTAGAATCCAGTGTATTATTCCACATTTAACCATTATTATTAGGCTACCAATCTCTGTTTCAATACATTTATGCAACTGTTAGTAAAGAGGTGAGAAAATATATTTCACACACATACTTTCAAGTCAGTTAATTAGAATATTGCTCTTCAGAATCTTCACAAATTCTGTATATACCTTTCATAAGCTGACACATCTCCCTGTTAGTATATCACTGTATTCATATCTAGGTATCTCCTTTCGCAACTCCATTTGTGAAACATCACAAATTAGTTTGATTTAGCATCAGTCACTATATTTATAGGATTCATAATCCATGACTTTTTTATTTCTTGGAGACAATAAGTAAAATATCTGAGATATGTTTTCATGTGAAAAAAGAAGACCACAAACCCTTAATTCCCTTTATAAAAGCTTGTTGTAGTAGAAGTCTGATACACTTGTGATATGTAAATCCTTCTTTGTGTTTATGCTTGTTTTAAAATTTTTATTGGTTTCCATATAATAATTCCTTTACATTGTGTTTCATTCATATACATGGTGTTTTGTACAATTTCCCATTTACATTGTGCTTCATATAATCATTCATATACATTCTATTTTACATTTTTTAATTGTTTTGCCTACAAATCTTACATACATTGTGTTTCACACCGTTCTTCATTCACATTGTATTTCACACAACCATGCTCATACATTATATTTTATAAAATCCATTACCATTGGACCTTGCCCATCATTACCCTGTCTTTTCGCCTAGATCCTTGCGATTTGATTTCCCACCCCTCTCCCTCCACCTACCAAACTGCAGTCCTAAGGTTTTACCCCTACAGTCAGTAATACGAGATTTTTCAGAGACATCAGAGCCCTGGCAGCAGAGTGGTTAAAGAATTAAGCAGCTAGCCTAAAGGTCAGTAGTTCCAACCCTCCACCCACTCCATCAGAGAAAGATGAGGCAGTCAGCTTCCAGAAAGATTTAAAGCCTTGGAAATCCTAGAGTCAGCTTTACTGTGTCCTACGGGTCACTATGAGTCAGGTATGACTGGATGACAGTATATTTGCTTTGATCATTTAGATATTTCGTTAAACAGCTGGTATAACACAAACTTGGTGCTGTTTTCAGGTTTAAATGACTCTTTTGAAATGTAATTAAGCATCTTCTATTTGTGTCGGTAAGATTGAACTAGCAGTAGCTTAATTTTAAAAGCAAAACTTGTAAAGTAGCAAATCTATGTCAGGCATCTCTCTATTTGTACTTTTCCTTAATGCCAAATAGGAAAAAACATTCCCTTCATGCAAGAGCCTTTCTGAAGAGGAATTTTCCTATAGAGTTGAAGAATGAGTTATAGCCAGCATGAGTAATGAGTTGAAAATGTATTTTCACATTTTTTATGCCTTACATAGATAGCACTCTCAGCATTAAATAAGTCAAACAGCTACAGTTTGTTTTTCTCCTGTGTTACTGAAACCTGGATCCTATCTCATACAATTCCAAAATACACTCTAAAATTATCTCAACTTTAGGTAACTAAGAGAGGACTTGTTTTTTCAAGCATTCTTCTTAAAGAAACATTCCATTGCACTTGCAGTGCTCGTTCTCCTTGACCTTTCCATGGCATTTGGTACTGTCAGTCTCCAGTGCCTTTGCAAAGCCCCTCCCTTTCGAGTGTCTGCAGGGCCAAACCTCACTGCCTCATACCTGCCTTTCTGTAGTCCTGCACCTACTTTAGTGAGTACACTGGCAGTTGTACTCATCACCATGAGGAACATCTCTTTCCTAGATGGAGTCCTCTCTTCTGAGGGACTTTTACATTTCTTCCATAAATTTTATTTTTATTCTGCACAAATATTGTTCTTTGAAAAAATGTTGTCTTGCTGCTATGATGTAAATACCATAAGTGAGTGGTTTTAACAGACATTTATTTTCTCAAAGTTTAGGAGGTTACAAGTCCAAATGCAGGACATCTGCATTCACTCTAGTAATAGGTGCTCTCTCTCTCTCTCTCTCCTGCGCATGCTTGCTTTCTCTCTCGCTCTCTCTCTCTCTCTCTCTCTCTGTGTGTGTGTGTGTGTGTGTGTGTGTGTGTGTGTGTGTGTATGTCCTCTCTGGAGGAGAGAGACAAGAGGCTTCTCCAGAAAGGACACACCACACACACACACACACACACACACACAGAGATGTCATATATCTTTTCCTACATTAATACTTCTTCAGATACATAGCAAAGAACATTTATCCTCGAATGTAACTAAAACCATAAGTATAAGAATTAGGATTAAAAACATATATTTTGGAGAAGTACAAATCAGTTGCCTTCTAATTCAAACACATAGATATGTAGTTGTCACCTTAGAAGTCACCATCTACAAACCACTCATTATCATCCCTCAGCGAGCCACTCCTGCTCTGACCTGCGCTGACATATAACTCCTCTAGCTTGAACAGATATTCGACTCAGCTTCCTCCTTGACCCTCCATTCATCTTTGCTACTCCTCTTATCCATATTGTCAATGGAGGGGTTTTTTTTTCTGTTTCTAATTTCCCTACCATTTGAATCTTATCTCACACTTTTTTTGCTAAATTATTCTTTTCAGAATATCTCTTTCCTCCTGATACATTCTTTCCCTAAATCCTTGCTACAACCCCTATGATTCCACACAAATTCCAAATTTATGTCTATCTGGTGGCCCATGGGGATTTGCTCTGTGAATCCTACAATCACACTTATCTGATGGTTCAAACCCATCAGCAGTTTCTCAAGGGAAAGAGAAAAATGGACAGTCTCCTCCAATGTAATGTTCAACTTCAGAAACCAGCTGTAGAGTCAGCTGTGAGTTAGTTGGCTCATGGGTAACGAATGTGAGGGGTTTTGTTTGTTTTCCCCATAAAGAGCTGTAGATAGAGTTTGCTATCATGAATGAAGTAATTTCAAACCTGCTTGCTTTACATGTTTTTCTACCTCTTTCCTCTTCCTCCCCACATTCTGTCCACACTTCCCAGTCCAGTTATTTTGTTTTCCCAGTTGTTAGGTGCCATCGCATCAAGTCTTCCTCCACAAAGCCTCGGTTGGCTACCACAACCTATCTTGATTTCTCCTGTGAATTCTTAGACCAGTTGTTGTTGTTGTTGTTGTGGTTGTTGTTGTTGTTGTTGTGTGGGGTTGAGTCATGTGCAACTCATAATGACCCTATGCACAAGAACCCTAAATCCTGCTCTATCCTATGCAAAACTTATTGTCTCTGACACACCTACTCTCATTACCCCAGTCACTGAATCTATTCATCTCATCGAGGGTTTTCCTCTCCTACACCATTCCTCCACTCTCCCAAACATGATGTCCCTCCCCAAGGATTGGTCCCTCCTTGCAACATGCCCAAAGTATGTCAGACAAAGCTTCAGAATCCTTGACTCCAAGGAGCAGCCCGGTTAGCAGAAAGTTTATTTCAGCACCTTGTCATTTTTATGCAGCACCTCACATTGACACCACCTTGAAAGCATTCATTTTTTTACTTGTGTCACCACCCAGAATCCTGGGAAAAAGACATTTTTTAGAATATACTTTAGATGTCCCTCCCACATTTGTTGATATTTTAATTGTTAAAGACTTCAACAAGTAAAATTAACAAATATTATCTCAGCTGAATAGTATGAGAATCCCAGAATGACTATTTCAGATTGCTCTTCCTTCAATCTCCCCAATATAACTGTACTTGTTGTACTTAGCACTTTACTTCAGGGATTCCTTCCCTGTTCTGATGTCTAACCCCTAGAATGTAAGCATTTGAGAAAGCTTTGATTTCATAGATATTTCCTAAAGATATGAGCTAAATTGCTAGCATGAAGTATCGTCTTTGTAGGACTTGATAAATTATTCACCATCACAAGAACATGGAAACAGCCCAAATGTCCAACCACAAATGAATGGATTAAGAAATTAGTACATTCACACAGTGGAACACTATGCAGCACACAGGAGCAATAACTTAGTAAATTATTACCTAATTTGGGAGGGACTGGAAAGCATTATGCTGAGTGAACTAACTCAGTCTCATAAGGATAAATATTGTATAAAACCATTATTGTAGAATGAGTATAAGGGTCCAGGAAGGTGGGAGAGGCTTGAAGCAGAGTGATGTGGATGTGCAGGGGGAAGGGGGGATTAATCATTGGGTTTTACAATTTGATGGGTGGGGGAGTGAGGGAAATTGAAAGAATTTGTTCAAATTTGTAATTGAATTTTGTAAATAAATCAGTAGAATAAAAAGAGAGATTGGATAAAACACAATGTATATGAATGACACATAATGTAAAGGAATTATTCTATGAAAACCAATACATTTTATTTTATTTTTAAAAAAATCTTCTCCTATGATTTTGGGGTGTATTGCAGTAGGAGAGTCTGCATTTAGGGGCTTCTGCAAATTATTGAGGAATAATGATTTCAGTTTTAGGACTAAGGTGCACCTGATTCAGGCCATAACACATAACAGACTCTTGGTCAAGGTATAGGTTTTACATATGCACTTCTTCCTTCATTTTAAGCTGTGTAGTGTCCCCTTGCTCTGTTTGGACAACAGCCTGTTGTTGGTCTAGGTATAGGTTTCACACAAGCACAATTAAGTGCTCTATGCTTCTCAATGTTAGCCATAACTTGTTATGATCTACACAGTCAAATGCCTTTGAAAAGGAGCACTCTGTGGTTTAAAATTAAGAACAGTCAGATGACACAACCTTAGTTACTGAAAGTGAGAAAAACTAGAAGCACTTGTTGCAGAAGATCCAAGAATACAACCTTAAATATAGATTGCATCTCAATGTTAAGAAAACAAATTTTTTTACCATTGGATTACAGGTTACATTATGATAGCTGAAAAAAAGATTGAAACTGTTAAGAATTTCATCGTACTTGAATCAAAGTTAACACCTTTGGTATTCTTATTCAGGAAATCAGGCAACATATTGCACTGAGAAAGTCTGCAGTCAGGGAGCACTTCAAATTATTGAGGAGCAATGATGTCAATTTAAGGACTAAGGTGTGTTTAATTCAGGCCATAATCTTTCACTTTTATGTACCTGAGAGCTGGACAGTGAATAAGGTTGGCAGAAGAAGAATTTATGCCTTTGAGCTGTGGTTTTGGAGCAGTGTACTTCCCATGGACTTCCAAAAGGACAAACTAAAGAGAAAATACATCCGGGGTGTTCTTGGAGGTGAAGACAATAAAGTTTTGCATCACATACTTTGAGCATTTTGCTAGGAGAAGGTATTCCTTGGAGAGGGACATGATGCTTGGAAATGCAGAGGGTGCGCAGAGGAGTAGAAGACCCTCAATCAGGTGGATTGATACAATGACTCCCACATTAGTAGTGGCCCCTAGGATGTCTGGAAGTGTGAGGATGGCTCAGGATAGGACAGGGCTCAGATCTGTGTTCATAAGGTCACTGCAGGGCATATTCAACTTGATAGCATCTAACAACAACAACAACTCCCCAGAGAATGCCATAAAGATTACTCCTCTTCCTTATAAGTTCAGTTTTGACATGTCCCCAGAGTGTCCCTTCATCAATATGAATGACATCTCGTTGCATCCCTAGAAATAGACCAAATATTATACCTTTTGCCATGTTTCATAGCTATTTATTTGGAGTTACTGTTTCTCTCAGTAACAGGGACATTGCTGGTCCAATGGTAGAATTTTCATCTTTCATGCAGAAGATCAACTTTGATTTCCAGAATAGATGAATCTCATGTGCAGGCACCACCCGTTTATCAATGGGTATTTGCAGGTTGCTATGATACTAAAACATATTTTCAACTCAAATCAACTTGACTCATTTACCGCTGAGTTAGAGCTGACTCAGCTGTCCCTCTAGCTGAGGGACAATGACTATAAATCACATGAGAAGAGATTGCTCATCTTTCTCCCAAGGGTTTGTTGGTGAAATAAAGCTGCCTACCTTGTGGTTAGTAGCACAACTTCCTACTGATGACCCCTATAATATGTTTTAGTGAGGAAAAAATACCTGATCACCTGTCCTGGAAATAAAGAAATAAAAACCTAGTGGATCACAGCGTTCAACCTATAACCATTGGGTTGGTACACTGGCGGTGTTATTTTTATTATGTGCGAGATCTCCCTTAGGTGGATCTGGAACTAATGTAACTAACAAGTAAAACTCTCAGTCACTGTTTTCCTTCACTGTATTTCTCTGATTTGTCCAAACTTATTCAAAGAAATATCTCTTCCCCAGGAAGAAGCTTTTCTTCTCCTCTAAAGAAATGGTCCCTTCCTCCCCAAGTAAAGTTTCTTCATCTTAGCTTACCAAATGATTACTTTTAAATATTCATAGGTCTTTACTCTCACAAAGAACCTTGATGGTATAGTGGTTAAAGAGTCTAGCTGATAGTTAAAAGGAAGGCAACTTTGTGGGAGAAAGATGGGTAGCCTACTTCCTTAAAAATTTAGAGCTTTGGAAACCTGATGGGAAATTGAACACTGTCCTCCAACATCACAATGACTTAGAATTGACTCAGTAGCAGCATGTTGGGCTTGGTTTTAATAGCTCTAATATACCACACTCTTAATGTAGCAAGCGAAGCGGTCTGATCATTTGAATAAGAAGAAAATATATATCTCAAATTATGAGATAATATCCTTTTGCTGCATTTTAAAATGAATGAATATTAGAAATCAAAGCCTGCTTTTAAGCATGAACCTTCTTTCAGGTGATTCAAATAATCCCATTTAATTCACAGGACTTATAGTTGTGATATATTATTTTATCCTTTAGAAAGATTGTCAACATATAGCTATAAGCTATTAAAAAAGTATGTTTTAGGCAAACAAAGTTTTTATAGTAAGGTAGTTTTATTATTTACTCATTATGTCTTTGAAGAAATACGTCAGATGCCTACTATGTTTGTTCTAGGCTCTGTTCTAGGAAATGTGATGATAGCAATAAACCCAAGAGGCATTAAATTTGTGCTCATCGACTTAACAATCTAGAGGGAAGTGACAGAAAGTGTGAGAAAAAAGAATTGTATTATAACATATAATGAAGGGTATTACGCAGATAAATAGAAAAGGGAGTGAAGACATACCTGGAGTGACAGGAAGATGCTCTTTTCTAAGAGATCTAAAAAGGCCTTTTTGCTCTAGTGAGATTTGAACACAACCTTGAACAAAGTGATAAATAAAAGGCTATTAGGAGGAAATGGGTGAGGGTGGAAGCTGGTAAAAAGAGACTTGTAGAAGATGACGTCCCAGATGAACAAAGTCAAATCATGGAGTATTTTCTAAAAGAAGTAATTCCTTGAATCTTATCTTTAAATAAAGACGTGATTTGAGTGGGGCAATTATATGTTCTGACTTACATTTTCAGTTTTTCTAAAATTAACGTTTTATTGTATTTTCGTTAAAAGTTTATCAAGTTAGGCTCCCATTTAACAATTATTACACACATCGTTCGATGATATTGATTACATTTTTGCAGTATGCCAACATTTTCATTCATTCCTTTCTACATGTTTAATTTTCAGAAATTGTATTTCCCTGCTCTTTCCTTTCATGGTTGATTTGGAGTAATTTTTGACAGACTGGTTTCTAGAGTGCTCTGCTGAATGGTCAACAGGGAGTGACATTGCTACCCCAATGGCATTACTTCTCCAACAGTTTGAATCCACCCCCAGCTCCAGGGGAGAAAGATAGGCAATCTCCTTCCTGCAGTTTAGTCTCAAACCCTGATGGTCAACTATGAGTCAGTTCCAACTTGAGAGCATTGAATTTGAGGGATTTTTTTGTTTAAATTTGGTATCTTATAGATGATTTTTGAAAAGCTTCTTGTACTTTTTGGTAATATTTTATGACTAATCTGTAATTTAGCTAAAAGTTGACTTCAGAGGATAGTTTTAGTTCAATGTCAAAAGAATAGCTCAAAGTGATAGTCTCTGTGAGTTCTCTAGTCTCAATTGGTCTAATATGTTTGAATGTTTGAAGAACTTCAGTTCACTCCCACATTTTCCTCTGATTTTATTAGAAATTGTTATTATTAATGATAGCTGGGCATTGTCAGATTCGTCTGAACTCTGAGTAGATGGGTGAACTCTTAGTCCATAGACTTGTGTCTGGTTTCTTTTTAAAAACGTTTGATCTGGTCTAATAGAGACAAATGAGGTATGCTGTATGGTCTTCTCAATCATCTGCTACCCATCAGAGAGCTGAATAATGAATAAGGATGAGAGAAAAATTGATGGTTTTGAGTTATGGTTTTGGAGAAGAGTGTTGAATATCCCATGGACTGCCAACAAAACACTCAGATGCAAAGATGGTTGGTTGTGAAGCTTCATCTTTCATACTTTGGGTGAAGCTATTCCTTGGAAAATGATATTATGCTGGAAAGATGGCAGGGAAATGCCCAATGAGATGAATTGACACAATGACTTCAGCAATCAGCTTGAGGATGTCAGAGATGATGACGATGGCACAAGATAGAGAGCAGGGTTCAGGTCAGCTGTTCATGGTGTTGCTATGAGTTGTACTAGAGTCAAGGGCACCTAACAAAAACAATAGAGACAAATAGTTGTATCTTTGAGACTTAAGTTAAAAAAAAGCAAGTCTTCTCAACCTCAGGGCTCTTAACATTTAGGGCCACATGGTTCTTTGAAGTGAGAGTTGTCCTGTACATTGTATTTTGCAACATCCTTGATCTCTACCTACCACATACCAGGACACTTTTTTCTAGAGACAACCAAAAATATCACCTGTTTTCCATGGAATGAAATGAAGCCCATGGACTCTATTTGTGTCAGAGTAATTCTGTGCTCCAGGGGTTGTCAGTGGCTTCGGCCTTGCATAATTTGACTCTCTGCCCTTTCTTCTGAGGTACCTTTGAGTAGGTAGGAGCCCAAGCCCTCAACCTTTATATTAATAGCCACAGTATTAGCTATTTGCACTATTAAAATACTTAATAAAGCTATTAGACTTTGCCAAGTTTTGGGAGGCAAAATATCCTCTATGAAAATCACTGTTTTGAAAAGGATTATTAGCAAACAGTATGGCCCTGCTGGCCCTAGTTTGTAACACATTACATTACTAACCTGAAGATCAACATTTCAACCAGCAGCTCTGAAGGAGGAAGGTGGACAGTTCCCTCCCATAAAGATCTGCAGCCTCAAAAACTAGCCACAACATTGTTATGACTCAAACTTGACTCAGTGGCAGTGAGACTGGTTTCGTTTTTATTTCATTCTGACAAGTTTCAACTGAAATTCTTTGTGTGCTGTGGTGTAGGAAATCATTTTGTGTATTGCACTAGAACCCTCCTAGTTATTCACCGTTCAACTTAAACGTGTCCATACTGCATATGGGTGTTTACTAGTCACATCCTCACATAACAGCCAAGACTTTACTTTTGAGTCAGATCCTGATGTGATTCACTTCTGTCTGACCTGTTAAAACAACCCCAGGGTAGGGTTACAAAGCAATCCTGTTTACAGGCGAGAAGAAAATACCACAAGTTTTCTAACCAACTGGATTTACAGTGCAATAACCATGTAGCAAAAGATGTCACTAAACTACACAAACCACTTATTTCATAAGATGCTGAGTTACAAAGATGACTCAGACACACCTTTAAATCATTAGACAAGATTTTAGAGTACTTTTTCTCTCTCCATGTTTGCTTAGGTTCATTGAAAGTCTCAATTATTTTCTTTTGGCATGATCAGCTTCTCTCCACCCACAAAGCCTGATGGTCACTGCTTTCAGGTGTGAAGAGCTTGCTCAATCTGAAGATGCTGTATTATTACTTTTAAAATTTTCCACAAAATATGCATCTTAAGTGTGCAGAGATCACCTTAAACGTTATTACAATTTTCATTTGCTTTGTCACAGTTTTATTTGTTGTTTTGCGTTTTGGGGGTTTGTGTTATTTCTTTTTCATGTTTAAGTACAGGACAGTGTGTCTACCTATAAGAAGGAAGACGGCAAAATCCACTTGGTGAGAGTTTCTGCATTTGACCCTCATTAATGTTGAATTAACAAGTTGGGGCATACAAGCTTCTGGGTATTAGGATTTAACTTGAAGTAACGAATTTTATGAGTAACAGCTGACTCAGTGCTCAGTAAGCTCAGAATCCCCAGTCAATAGTAAAGAATTAGGATAACTTCAAAGTGGAGGCATCTCTATTGATGTTATAGCTCTTTGTTAGTTGTTAAGAGTACATTTTTTTTTCAACTTACACGTGCCAGTTTATTAGTCCTGTAGCAGGTGTGATAATGTCACGGGGTGGGGGGGGGGAGTGGGCATTATCTTTTACATCAACAAATAAAGCAAGGAGGAAAGAGTGTCATTAGAAAAGCAGAACAATGAATTTGAGTGGACTTCAGATTTCACTCAGCCATTGCAGAACTGACTGACTAATCATTGAAAGATTTGCAAATGAATTAACCTCTGCCAGCCTCAAACCTTGAAAACAGTCATCGTAGTAACAATTTTTCAGAACTGTTTTGAAATCAACTGCTAAATCAAATGCAACATCTAGCAGGGAGATATTCACATAATAAATACTTAGGAAATAATAATCATTCTAAGAGCAATGCGAATAATGACCATTATATTGACCATCCATCCATCTTTACATTTTATATAGAGGTGTGTCATGGTGAAAATATAAAGAAAACTTTAAGAGAAAATCTAAGAATCACATCGTGGTTTGTATGATGTCGTTTGAAACAATTCTTGGCTACAATTAATCTTGATTGGAATATGAAAATATTTTTAAAACTTCAACAGCACAAAGTCGTTTGACTATAATTTGAAAAAAAAAAGAAAGAAGGAAGAACCTATATTATCACTCTCTCTCTAATTGCTTTTGAGTCAGATCCAACTCATACCTGACCCTCAAGCTGGTTTTAAGACACTGACAATCACATAGGAGGAAATTGCTCTTCTTTTTCTTGAAGAAAATGGCTGGTAGATTTGAGCCATCGGAGGGGTTACATCATTGGATTAGCAGTGATGCCACTAGAGTTCCTGCCTATCATTACCAGATAAAGTAAGATTAAGAGAACAGTCTGAGGCTGGCAGTTACGCACTTCTGTCCTAACCAAAAGGGAGATCTGGTGTCATAGTAGTAAATAGTTATGCCACCAACCCCAAGACGTGTGGTTAATATCTACCAGCTATCTCCTATCATCAGCTACCAGTATCTTTACGGGAGAAAGACGGGCATTCTCATTCTGTGCAAGTAACTTCCTCTGAAATCTGCTACAGGATCTGTTATGTGTTGTTCTGACTCAAGACTACATAACAACAACATGCTAACAAAGGTTGATGGTTGGAACTCAGAAGTAATTCCATGAAAAAGAGATTTAACAATCTGCTTCAATAAAATTACAGCCTATTCTCTAATTATCCTCTAGAATAATTCTGTTTGTGTGTGAATTTTTCCTTAGCTTTTTATAACTGTGGTTTGATAACATGATAATCCATTTGTGACTAGTACATTTCCGTTAATATAATATCCTCTAGAAGAATCTATATTAGGTAGTACTTTGAGAATTCCTTATTACTTTTAATGTTGCATAATATTTCGTTGTATGAATGCACCATAGTTTCTCCATTTGTCCAATTATGGACCCTTTGTTTTTTTCCAACTCTTTGCTATTACAAATAATACTGCTGTAGATATGGATAAGCATCTATCTGTTTACATGAAAGCTCTTATTTCTTTAAGAGATATATGTAGTAGTGGGTTTGCTGGATCAAAGGGTATTTCTAGTCCCAATTTTCTAAGGAAATGCTAAACTCCTTTCCATATTGATTCTGTCATTTTACTTTCCCACCAATAGTCCAATATCTCCACACCCTCACCAGGTTTTGTTGTTTTCTTTCTTACGGATCTTTGCTATTATTGCTTGGGTGAGATGATTTCTGATTGTCTTGAGCTCTAAGGGTGTAGTTAATAGTGACTTTTGTGTTTAACTCAAAGATTACCCTTGTCTGGCTGTTCAAATCCACCAGCTACCCTGAAGGAAAAAGATGGATTATCTCCTCCCCACTGATATACTGGCTCATAAACTCTAAAGAAGATCAGCTATGAATTAGAACTGACTTACCCACAATGAGTTGAAATTTTAATTATAATTAATTATCTTGAATATCTTTTCATGTGTTTGTTGATCATCTGAATGTCTTATTTGGTGAAATGCCTTTCATGTCCTCTACCCATTTTGTAGTTGAATTGTTTGCATTTTTCTTTTGAGGAGTTGGAGATTTCCATATATTTTAGGGATGAGTTCCTTGTCAGAAGTGACATTGCCAAATATTTTTCTTAGTCTATAGTTCTCTTTTTACTTTTTGGGAGAAATCTTTTGATGAACATAAAGATTTCATTTTTGTGAGGCACCAATCATCTAGATTATCCTCTACTGATAATTGTTGTTGTTGTTGTTATGTGCCGTCGAGTCGTTTCCTACTCATAGCGACCCTATGCACAACAGCCCTAAACCCTGCTCTATCCTGCACCAACCCCACTGCCTCTGACCCACCCATCCCTATTACTCCAGTCACCGAATCAATCCATCTCATAGAGGGTCTTCCCCTCCTGTGCTGTCCCTCCACCCTCTCAAGCATGCTGTCCCTCTCCAAGGACCCGTCCCTCCTGGCAACATGTCCAAAGTATGTCAGAC
>NW_006399897.1:8633799-8641417 GCF_000299155.1 Elephantulus edwardii
AATAATAAGAAATAAATGAAGCAAAAATAATTGGAAAACAAAAGATGACTGTATAGAAAATCAAATGAGGCAGTTCTTCTCTGTCACATGGAGTCACTGTGAATTGAAAAAATCTACCTGTGACACCAACTAACAACAATAACATCTTCATTTATCAAGTTAGTTATTCAGTGTTTCAAATCCTTTGGTAAAGTTTCACTGTATTGAGATTATAATTTAAATATCTTTTCATTATAAGGAGCATTCTCCTGTAAGAATAGCTGATGAATTTGAATCAGCAACTTCTTGGCTAGCAGATGGAGAGCTTAAACATTGTGCCACTTGGACTCCTTTCCTCTTTCTTTTCAACTCAAATACATTCTTGAGTCAGAAGCAGTTCATAACTGACCCTCCAGTAGATTTCCAAGGCTGTAAGTCACCCAGGAGGAGATTGCCTCTCGAAGCCACTGGTGGATTTGAACCACTAGAGAGGCCCCAGCCTTTGAGTTAGCAGTGCAACTCTCTGAGACTGCTTCACCTCATTTAGAGGTATTTCCTTGACTCACTCTGCCTAAGAACATCTGATGCACACTCCTTATTGCCTACTATGCCATCCAAGCAGTAGGGACCCATAATTTGTAATTACTTGCCTGTGTTTATAGTTCACCACCTTTCTTCAAGGTAAGCTCCAAGACCAGTGTCTATTATATTGTTGTCAGATGCTGTTGGGCTGACTATGACTTATAGGAACCCTACAAACAACAGATCAAAGCCTTGCCTATCCTTTACCATCCTGCAGTTTTCTGCCATAATCAAGCCCATTATTCTAGTCACAGTGTCGATCTATCACATTAAGAATCTTACTCCTCTTTCATAGACCCCCTGTTTCAACATCTCTTTCCATGATATTAGTTTAGTATCAATTTATCTTAACTTATTGGTGTTGAATTTGAACTGACTCATAGCTGATCCTCCAATAGGTGTTCAGAGACTGACTGTATATCACACAGGAGGAAATTGCCCATCTTTTTCCCATAGAGGACCTGGTGGATTCAAACTGCCAAACTTTGAGTTAGCAGCACAACTAGTTACTTACTGGATTGTTGTTGTTGTTTTTTTTGTTGTTTGTTTGTTTTTTGTTTTTTTTACCAACGGATAGTCAATTTATTAAAATAGTTGATTTAGGCATCTGCAATGGTGACTTCAACCTCTACTCCAGGTTCAATGCTGATGGAGGTGATCTGCTTGACAATCTCAGAAGGACTGTGTACTTACTGGATTGTTATGCTTGCTATTGTGTCTTCAGCACCTGCAGAGTGTTGGGCATATAATGTTGTTGTTGTTGTTTGATGCCGTCGAGTGTTGACGACTCATAGCCACCCTATGAAGGAACGGCCTGAGCACTGTTCATACATAGAGTTTCCGGAGGAAAGCCATTTCGGAAGTGGATGCCGCTCCTGCTTCCAGGCTTGATTTAATCTGGAAGCTCCAGCCAACACTGTCCACCATGGGTACCCATTACCACAATTGGCACATCACTGTCACAGTCTTCAACATCACAGCAACCACGAGTTACCTCTGAACAGCAACTCACAGACCAGTGCTATACCACCTGCACGTCAAACACATTCCCGGAAAAGCAGTCGACTCCAAAAGCTTACCACGATTCCTGCGCTCACACCACCATGCTCCTTCCTTCTGGCAAGGAGAGCTTCCCCAGACACTGGGAGGAGCCAGCCAACCAGGAACAACATGGCTGTTTCTCCAGGCATATAATAGGTATTTTAAAAATGCCTGAATTTTCAAATCCACCAGATGCTCTGCTGGAGAAGGCGGGACAATCTCCTCCTACACACACACACACACACACACACACACACACACACACACACACACACAAAATAATAAAATTTTTTTAAATTGTTAAAAATGACTGAATTTTAAAAGTAGGAAAAAAAATAGTTCAAGGAGAAATAAAAGCAGATCAATGTCTATGTCTTAATACAAAGTTAAAGCCGTGTCTATCTATTGATTTTCAGGGATAAAAAAGAAAAAGTTTTTTTAAAACCCCACAAATCCTAGTTTACCAAATTGAATGGTCACTCTTTCCATTTCACTCTGCTCAATAATTGCTCTCTGTCAAGTTGAGATCAGCCTGCCTTTTCATTTTTGTCCCTGTTCTTAAGCATGTCAACCCGACCGAAGTTCTTGCTCTGAATTTGCAGAGTAAGGAAATCAGGAGCCTCTGTGCCTCATTAGATCATTTAACTTGAAACTCCCCTGCCTGATTTTTAAAGCTTTGGTGCTTTATATTCTTTCTGTCTATCTAGCATTGTCTATCTCTGCATCTGAACGTCTTTTCTTTTCTGGGAAGAAAATGCCCTTCCCTGTGATTCATGTGCATTATTTGTTAATGAGATGCCACTAAGAAGGTGAAGTGCACAAGATCCCCGCTAGTGAGTAGGAAGTTGGCGGTTAATAGAGGGAAGAGGATATTTTGGGAAGACAAAGTGTTAATACTGAAGCAGTTAAACATGAACCAGTATAGACGATTTATATAAATGTCCACTGGTTAGTGTGCTATTTGAGTATATGTTTCAAAAGACAAGGAGGAGAGTTATGCAGAATTAAATCAAGAACGGCCTTGAAAGGCAAGCGTTCTTTTTCTTCCTTCCTTGTTTTTTTGGTTGGTTTTTTTTTTTGGTCTTTTTTTTGTTTGTTTCTCTCTCTTGCCTTCTTTCTTTTTGAGAACAGCATTTCAGGTAAGACTTCAACCCTTGAAAAATCTGTTTTGTCTTCTGGAAAAACAAAACCACCAGGAGGAGAAAAAAACACCACATAATCCTCAAAACCTTTCATAATCAGACTATATGTTAATGTTTTCTTTTCCTTCTTTGCAGCTGCATGACCCTGAGTAACCTTAATTTCCTTTTCAGCAAAATAAAGTTAATGCCTCTTCTTAGTAGAATATTGGCTTTTGGAATCATGTGTGATAAAATGCTTTGTTTGACCATACATCAAGTATAATACTGCTAGTTATGCTTATTATCCTTTTGAATGATTCGTTAACCGAAAACTTCAGAAAGGCCCGACTTCAAACACAGTCAGAATCTACTAAATATTGACAGACACAGAAAAGAAACAACTTACATATCCCTGATGTTGGACCCAAAAAAATCTGCAATTAGTTTAGAGCTTTTATGTGGTTCCTGGGAAATAGCCGCTGAGCTCAGATGAGCTTGCCCAGGCTGAAAAGGGACATGGGCTAAGGTAGCAAGCCAAGTAGAGGAGGAGGAGGAGGACAAGCCTGGCTCTGTGGTGGGTAGTTAGGATTTCATGGCTAGCTCTGATAAATCAGTAAACTTGCCTGAAGATAACATAATAATTGTATAAATGAAATTAACTGAGACATAATCCCAAAGCCCTAGCACTTGCTGTATTTCAGGTATTAACACTTCTAAAACCAAGCCAAATATCCACTGCCATAGAGTCTTTTTTAATTTATGGTGAGCCCTCCATTAAGCTTCTGACTATAAGTCATTACAGAAGCAGACTGCCTCCTTTTTGCCCCTTGGAGTGTCTGATAGGCTCTGTCATTAACCGTTTGATTAGCAGTCCAACACTACGTATGTAATTGTTTTCTTAAGACCCTGGGTGGCCCTTCATTTTAACCTGGGCAATGTCTTCTATTTGTGTACATTTATCTGAGAGCACTTAATACAGAGCATGCATTTAGTGCTAAGAAAGTTTGTTAGGGACAAAATACAGAAGGAGGATTTTGAACTTCATTGTTTTTAATTTTTTCATATTATTTTTTTCATTGTTACATGGTTTCTTACCCTTCTCCTCCCGTAACCCACCTCACAAGGCACCCCTTGTTTCAGATTGTTGTAATACGTATAATGCCTAATCATCTATTCTTTTCAGTTAGTTCCCCTCATCTGTTCCAATGCAGTGTTCATTATTTATCTACTCTTTTCCACTCTCTCTGCATCACCCCCCCCCCATGTCTGACCTATGTTAAAGCAGCCGTGTTATACAGTATTGGTCTTTTTTGTGACTGAGGTACTTCACTGAGCATAAAGTCCTGATGCTCCTCTTCCAAGTTATGTAGTGTTATACAAGTTCATTGTTTTTCAATGCCACATACTATTCTATTGTGTGATTGTGCCATAGATTTTCTATCAATTCATTTGTTGATGGGCACTTGGATTGCTTCCATCTCTTTGCTATTGTGAATAATTCAGCAACAAACATGAGTATGACACATCTCTTCGAGTTGTGGCTCTGGTTTCTTTAGGGTATATTCCCAGCAGTAGAATTGCTAGGTTAAATGGTATTTCTATTTTCAGCTTTTTGAGAAAGTGTCAGACAGCTTTCCATTGTGGCTATACCATTTTACATTTCTATCAGCAATGAGTAAGAATTCTAATCATCCCACAACCTCACCAGCATTTGTTGTTTGAACTTCAATGTTTTTAAATAACCAATTTTGATGTGCCATCAGTTAACTCATAACAACTTTATGGGACAGATTAAAGTTTCCCAGGCTAGACATCTTTATGGGAGCAGACTGCTACATTTTTTCCACTCTGAAAAGACTAGTGAGTTCAGATTGCTGACTTCTCAGTTGTCAGTCAAACACTGTACCACAAATTGACTTATAAATGTGGTAACAAATTTATAATATTTGTATTGCTTTGTTCCAATGCTCTAAGATTTGTCTAGATCTATGGCCTACATTTTACTGGCTTTGAAAATTTACTAGAGGTCAGCTAGGTTTCAACTTGATGGTATATAACAACAACAACAACAACATCGTGACCTGGTGATAACACTGATGATGTCAGATGGATCCTACCTGAAAGCCTATTGTGATTTTTTAGTGATACAAAGGCACTTGGCGGTGGATTATATCAAACTAAGACTAAAATGGAGAGGAATGGGAATCCCAAAATACTTAATTGTGTTCATATGGAAAATGGGAACACTGCATGGTTTAAAATCAGGAAGAGTGTGTGCCAGGGATGTATCCTTTCTCCTTATTTATTCTGTCTGTATGCTGAGCAAATCATTCATAAAGCTTGACTCTATGAAGAGAAATATGACATCATAATGCAGATGACACAGCCTTATTGGCTCAAAGTAAAGAAGACTTGAAACATTTGCTGCAAAAGATCAAGGACTACAGCCTTCAATACAGATTTCATCTGAAAAAATATCATCACCGCTGGGCCAAAAGGCAACATCACTTTTCTTGTGCTATGTCACTTATTCTCACAACCACACCTATAGATAGCATTATGATAGATGCGAAAAGGATTGACACTTCAACAACTTCAGTTTGCTCGGCTCCACAGTCAACACTCTTGGCACCAGCAGTCAGGAAATCAGTAGACATACTGCGTTGAGCAAATATGCTGGCAGTGATGTCTCCAAAGACATGAAGAGTAATGAAGGTCCTAAAAATGTGCTAGATTCAAGCCATGATCTTTTCAATCACTTGCTATGGATCTGAAAGCTAGACAGTAAATAAGAATATTAGAAGAATTGATGTCTTTGAGTTGTGGTGTTGAGGAAGAGTACTGAATAGTTAAAAGAACTGACTGCCAAATGAACGAGCAGATAAGCTTGGAATAGGTGCAGCAATAGTACTTCTTGGAGGTAAAGATGATAAAGCTTTATCTCTAATACTTTAGGCATTTTGCTAGCAGGTATTTCTTGGAGAGGTACATCATGCTTGGAAAAAAGAAGGGTTGGCGAGAGAGAGAAAGACCCTCAATGAGAAGGATAGACACAATGAAAATGGCAAAGGGTTCAAGTGTTGATGAGGATGGTACAGGTTGGGACAGGGTTCCAGTCTATTGTTCATAGAGTCATTATGAGTAGAGAGATGCCATTCTACTTGATGGAATCTAACAACAGAACAATGGTCTACTTGTAAGGAATTGTGCTACGAATACAGGCAGTTCATATCCAACAGATACTCCATGGAAGAAAATGGACAATCTCCTTCTGTTCAATTTATTGACTCTAAAAACCTGCTGGAGTGTCAGTTATGAGTTTGTTCAGATCCTTTGGTACATCAAAACAAGTAATTTTAATAATAATAATAATAATTCAGAAAATTTATTACACATGAGCTCATTGTCATTATTCTTTTAGAAAACAGTCTCCGGATGACGATTAGTATAATGATAAGTTATCTAACCAATGATATAAATTCTCTATAAATATATGCAAAATTCAGAAACAAAATTAATTATCATCACCATTTAACATTTTCTAGTATATTTAGCATAGCTGTGGCAAAATTTTATGCAACACAATTTTATTTTACAGGACATAATTCTTATTAAAGAGTGTTCATAATTTAAAATTTCAGCTTTAATTCATGTTTGAATTGATAAATTTTGTCATTTTCTTTGTATAGATATTTAATTGACTCAGTGCAATTTAATTTTAAAAAACATAATGTCTTCTGAAATTTCTTTTAGGTTTTGAAATGAACATGAACTTAACTAGCCGAAATGATTCTAGTATATCAGAAAATGCATCAGAAACTCAAGACAAAAATGCAAATAACCATGGAATTCAGTTATCTAACTCCTTATCTAGTTGTATGACTACTGAAAATGGGAATTCTGTCACAAATGGTAAGTACTACTTAAACTTCTCAGAAACAAATAGATAAAATATTTAAACTGTATAAACTTTGTAGCAAGAACAAATAAGAAATTTAAAACTAAATTGAGCATAAGAACTAGAAACTAGACCATCAGAGTAGAATGTTAGGCTTCACTCTAGAATATATTACTGTTAATATATTAGAACTTAAATTGAAGAATTATAATAGTATTTTGTATTGATGTACTCTTAAGAGATTTGTATGGAGTCTGTCTATGAGAACCAGTATAAAATTAGTCTTATACTTAGCAGAGGGTGGAGGTATAAGCTGTAATATATTTAACTTTCTTAAAAAATTCATTTTTTTTTGTGGGGGTATGTGTGTGTGTACCATGAAATCAGATCTGACTGGTACAGGAGGAGATTGCTCCTCCTTCTCCAGCAGAGCATCTGGTGAACTCAAACCGTGTACCTCTGGGATTGCAGTGCAGTTCTTCCCACTAGACCACCAGAGCTCCCTGCATTTTATCTTTTTGTAAACTAAGAAATGTGAAAGAAAATAACATCAAAGTAAAGATAATTGAGAATTTTTCTTTAGATATTTAATTTAAAGCTGTCAATACTATTTAGAACTAGGTTTGAGTCAGTACATCCCAAAGCTGTCTACTAGTAACTAAAGTACATTGTTTCTCTCCTAAGTACAATAAAGTTCAGACTTTGAATGACCATAAAAACTGCCCCCACCCCGTTGAATCTGACCCATAGCAATACCCTGTTACGGAGAACTGAGATTCATGAGGTTTCCTTGCTGTAATACTTCTTTTTTTATTTATAACATCAATTATAATTATTAATGTCATTAAAACTCTTATGTTTTACAATACAGATTGTTTTGTGACATTGGTTTAAGTTTTGTTTTTTTTAAAAAAATTTAGGTTGTTTATTTTTCATTTCAATGAACATCTACAGAGATTTTGGAATTCCATTCATTCATTGTTGCACCCTTCTCCCC
>NW_006399897.1:8641517-8642438 GCF_000299155.1 Elephantulus edwardii
TCCACATCAGAGAGTTGGACAATGACTACTGATAATAAATTTTCTATTATTTTAATAGCCTCTTTTAGCCATAGATTAGAGCTTCTAAATTTATTATATTTCTTTAAAAATTATATGTACGGTTATAGAATTTATACATAGGTCCATGGTCCAACTTGAGATAGTTTTTGTATATGATGTTAAGTACAGATCTTGCTTCAGTCTTCTGTAAATAGCTTCGGATAGAGTTGAGTGAAAGAAAAGGGAATAACAAATGTTTGCTCAGGCATAGTAATTAGTCTTCCGGAGAGCTTTGGAGATCATGCAGATGGTCTTTGGTGTGGAAATGGACCCCACCTCCCACACCTATGTCCTGGCCCCCTTGCTTGGGCTCACTTATGACAATAGCGTGAAGAGCCAAACCCAGAGCTTCCCCAAGAACGGCCTTCTGATCACAATCCTGAGTACCATCTTCCTGAAAGGCGGCTGTGCCAGTGAGCAGAAGATCTGGGAGACGCTAGAAGTGATGGAGGTGCATGCAGGGCAGGAGCATTTTATTTACAGGGAGCCCCGCAAGCTCATTCAGGAATGGAAGCAGGATGAGTATTCAAACATAGAGCCAGTACCCAATAGTCAGCCTCCCCGCCAGGAATTCCTGTGGGGCAAGCAGGCCCACAGAGAAACCAGCGAGCTTACTGTCCTGGAGTTCCTAGCCACAGTCAGTGGCACTAGCCTAAGTTCCATACCCAGCGAGTACTTGCAGGCTCTGAGAGAAGGGACGCACAGAGGACCAGTCCCATCTGAAGTCAGGGCTTTCAGGAGGATCCTTTGTAATATTTCTTTCACAGAGCATCCACCATCTTAGACTTGGGGGCAAACTTCACTCTGCCTGAAGAGAATGGGCAACATTCAAAGCAGTAGTGGGCCAGGGTGGAAGACGTG
>NW_006399897.1:8643345-8672333 GCF_000299155.1 Elephantulus edwardii
CCCCGTTTGCTCCTCTCCTTGAAAAGCAAAAGAAAAACTCCCTCATTGGTACACAATACCCCCCGCACCTCCCCAATCCCCACTCCCTACCCCCAAATATAATCCACTCTGCGACCCTCATTGCATACTCCTATGATAAAAATAATGCCCTAGCTGTAATACTTTTTACAAATTCCAATGCTCTTCAGCAGTATTGCAGGATAGGTTCAGTCACCAACCTTTCTATTAGGAGCTCAGCCATTGTTTGAGCCACCCCAGAACTTCTATTAATTGATTCAGTGATTGCTGACTGAGATTCAGATCAGTCTTCCTTCTGAAAACAACAGAAAAAACAAAACATTGAGCTATTCTAGTTTCTTTTTGTTTAGGGATTTGGGGTGTTTTGTTTCCATTGTGACTTAAAACAGTGGAGCACTATCCAGACAATAAGGTACTGGGAAAGAATTTAGTTAGGTAAGGATTTGGGGTTCAAGCAAGAAAGACATTTTCCAGGGACACTGAGAACATTGTTTTTTCATCATCAATCATGGTGCTGCCAATCGGCCCAGTGGTGAGAATTGTTTTATTGATGTTGAGCTTCAGTCTTATGGCTGCAGTCCTTGAGCTTCAGCAGGGAATGCCACGGGTACTCTTCAGTTTCCACAAGCAGAATTGTGTCATCTGCATAACAGAGGCTGTTCCTGAGTCTTCCTCCAAACCTGATGCCACATTCTCCTTCATAGAGCCCAGCTTCCTAGATGATCTGTTCTGCATTTGGTCAACAACTTGGCCAAGATTCATGAGAGATTTTAGCAATTACATTCATTTTCAAAGTTACTGACTAATTTATTGTCAGGTGTCACAAGATTCACTTCCCAGCTCTGTGATATAGCAATTAATGGAAAATCTGTATCCTGGTTCATGTACTTAGGCATCTCCCTAAGACTGTGTCAAAACATGCAGAAATTGCATTCCGTAAACAGAAAAAAAGAACAGTGAATGGTACCATAAATGTCAAGTGGATTCACTTTTTAATTCAAAATTCATCCCTGGCATATAACTTTCCTGATTTTGAACCATGCAGTGTTTCCTTGCTCTGTTCTGATGACTGCCTCCTGGCCCAAGGATAGGTTTCACAGAAGCACAATGAAGTGTTCTAGAATTCTTATTTTCCTCAAATTTAGCTACAGTTTTTTGTGATCTACATAATCAAATGCCTTTGCATCATCAATAAAACATGGATAGACGTTCTTCTGGTGTTATATGCTATTTGAATTATAGGGAGAGGATATAGATTGGGAAGCAGAAAACGATTGGTGAGAAATTTTCAAAACTCTGAAATTATCAAGAAATTAATTTAAGAAGCTTTGAAGATAATAATCCACTATTGGATTGTTTGCTTATTTCTTGAAAAATTCAATTAGTATTAAACAAAACAAAGTAAGTGCCAACACAAACAATAGTACACAAAAGCTTAAGGTGGCTTTAATGATAATCACCTCAAGCTAGAAACACCTAAATGCCTTCACCTGTTTCATTGCACAGTTAGGTATCTGTTACTCTACAAAAAATTAGAATTTTATAGGCTAAAAATAATGATTTATTACCTATAAATTGCTAATGTCATTCATAATTCAACAGTCAAAGTTGTGGACTTTGATATGGCTTTAGTTTTGGTCAACAACTTGGTCAAGTCTCATGAGAGATTTTAGCAATTACATTCATCTTCAAAGTTACTGACTAATTTATTGGCAGGTGTCAGAAGATTCACTTCCCAGCTCCGTGATATAGCGATTAATGGAAAATCTTTATCCTGGTTCATTTCTTAGGCGTCTCCTCAAGACTGGGTCAAAACATGCAGAAATTGCATTCCTTAAACAGAAAAAAAGGACAGTGAATGGTACTATAAATATTAAGTGGATTCACTTTATAATTCAAGACCATTTTACAATGAAAACTTCAGGTTCATGTAGTTTCTTAAGTAAATCCTCCAAAATCAGAAAGACTAATGTAAATCACAAGTGGACACTCCCAGAAAATAGGGAAAGAAGAAAGAAAAGAAATGAAAATTTTCCTAGCTTGTTTACCTAGATACAAAATGCTAAAAAATACTTGTAAGAATACCTAAAAACTACTGGTGAGCTCTGGTGGCCTAGTGGCAAGAAGCTGCACTGCAATCTCAGAGGTACAGGGTTCAAATCCACCCGATGCTCTGCTGGAGAAGGAGGAGCAATCTCCTCCTGTATCAGTCAGATCTGATTTGAGGTACACACAAAAAATAATAAAATTAAAAAAAAAAGAATACCTAAAAACTACTGTTAACTCATAAACAAAAGTATAACAATGCTAACCTAAGCATTAGCATATAATTCCAACAATTCATAACAAGAATATTACATTCTGATCAGTTAGAGTTTGAGTCTGAATTGTAGTTTTCATTTAGCAGTATAACATCCAAAGAAAGTTTTTGACCTCCTCAGTTCAAACAGAAAAAGCATTTAATAAAATGTAATATCTGTTTATAATTTTTAAAAGTAGAAATTCTTAGAACAATACAACTATAAAATAAATTTCACAAGCTGATAAAAGATATTTATTAAAAACTAAAAAAAGGCAATAGTGGGATTATATAAAATGATGAAATACAAAAATTTCATCTTTTGAGATCAGGGGAAATGGGGCTGCATTTATCTGACCAATAAATATTGTTCTGTAGAACCTAGCCATCTGTTAGGAAGAAGAAAAATTATAAGAATTAGAAAAAATATTTATCGTTCACAAATGTGAAGAATTTTTGTCTGGTAAGAATGCAAAACAATTCTCTAATTATATTATTGTTATCATGTGCCATTGAATTGAATACTACTCACAGCTTTATAGAGGCTATTATTTGCATGGGAGGAGATTACCCATCTTTCTCCCATAGAATAGCTGGAGAATGCAAGTGCTTGGGTTGGTAGCACAACTCCTTACCACTAAGCCATTTGCTATACAATAGTATAAATATTTAAAATTATTTCCCATTCTGCATAGCAATTGCAAAAACATCATGATAAAATTAAATGTAGCATTTACATTGACATCAACTAGGAAAAATTTTAAGAAAAAATGTATAGGATTATTATGATAAATACTGCTAAAAGAACATTTAGAAAACCTAAGTAAACCCAAAGATATACCATATTTATGATTGAAAAGCTGAATATGTCATAAGTATAAACTGTGTCCAAACTAATCTATTTAGTCAAAGCATTCATAGCCCAAACATCCACAGGATTGTTTTCTTTTGCTTTCTTCTTTTATTTTATGTGGAACTTGTAAACTGTACTTTTAAATGTATCTGAAAATGCAAATAACTAATAATAGCCGAAGCACTCAAGAAAAGTGGAAAAATTCCTGTCCTAAAAAGAAATACATTATGATTGCATTAATCAATGTAGTGCTGTTACATTGTTAGAATAATAGATGCATAAATAACCACTTAATTTATAGAGGGAAAATGTGTTACAAAGCACTGGGGTCTTGAGAGTCATTTGGCAGTCCTTGTGAGGGAAAAAAGGTGAAATTTGGTGCCTTGCCTCCTCTATATACACACAACTGTTCTGGGACTAGTCCAGATCTCACTTCATCTCACATACTTCGAGCATGTGTTAGGAGAAGCCAGTCCTTAGAGTACATAAGGTTTGGAAACGTCAGAGTAAGAGAGGAAGATCCTCAAAAAGAGAGATTGACACGTGACTAACTATGGGATCAAGTGTGTCAGGTATGGTGAAGATGGCACAGGCTAGGACTGGCCTCAGCTCCATTGTTCAGGGGTCACAGTGAGATGCAGTCAACTCAGTGGCATGTGACAACCACCACCACAACAAATATTAAATAAATTTTAAAAGTGCAATACAATGCTGAATAATATGTCTTTACCTCAGAGGGAGTAAAAGAAAGGACTTCTGTAGAACACACACACGTATCTCACAAATGTTCACCACCACCACAGCACACACAGCATGCACATAAATGGGAAGAAAAACATTTTAAACAGCATTTAATCCACAGTAAGTCATACCCAAAATACTTAAAATCAAAGCTTAACAAGCTACTAAATAGAAAATTAGACAGGGTAAGAATTTTTAATAGAGATCAACCTCATTATTAACAGAGAAATTAACTTAAACTATTGTGTGATAATACACCTAGTAGACTGACAGAACTGACTGGCGTGTGAGGAGCTTTGTCAAGCAATTACCACAAAAGCAGGACAGTGATTTCATTTGGTGATAAAAGAACCAATACTAATTTAAAAAATGGCAGAGATATTTTAGAAGCTTTCTAGGTTCTATTTCCTCACTTGGGACAAATCTCAATTTAAAATTAACTACTTAGAAGCAAGTGGCTGTGGTGAAAACAATTTTGAGGCATGTACTAGTTTGTCACAGGTTGTGGAAATTCTATGGTCAGTACGCATCACCTTTCCTGTTTCCCTTCTGAAGGTCCAAGTAAATTTAGAGGATATAGTTTTACTTGAGCATGTTTCTAACTCAAATGTATTCAGTGTTGATTGACCAAGAAAGAAAGAAAGAATTGGATTTGGGATAATAACTGGCAACAACAATTGTTACAGAAACACTTAATTAGGAACGAGTCTGGTGCTGGGTAATGAATTGGGGCAAGATTTTTTCCCCCATGGCTAATATTAAGTTTTTATAACAAAATAGAGAGATGTTGCGTGTTCTTCCCTGAAAACTAAGATTGTTTAATATCTCTCTCTCACACACACACACACACACACACACACACGCACAAAACACACGGAGAGAGAGAGAGACAGAGAAAGCGAGAGACAGATGATTGGAAGAGGGCATACGAAGAGTGGGGAAACAGAGAGAAATCCATATAGATTTATAGGCCTTATATAACATATGAAGAGAAGGTTTATTTTTAATCATTAAAAGTACTAGGACCATAAAATGAAAGCTTATTTCTATAATAGCAAATATGAGACTGATAAGATACAGAAAGTTTTGTATTCTAGTACTACAACTTTTATTACCACTAAGAATATGCACTGGGAAAATCTGCTGTCAGGGACCTCTCCAGATTATTGAGAAGCAACCATGTCAGTCTAGAGACTAAGGTGCACCTGATCTAGGCCATAGAATTTGCAATTACTTGCGATGCATCAGAGAGCTGGAAAATGACTAAGGATGACAGAAGAATCAATGCCATTGAGTTGTTGTGCTAGAGAATGTGCTTCCAAGGAAACAAATAAGTCTATCTTGGAGAGGGTGAAACCAAATCTTTCCTTGGAGGCTAGGGTTTGAAGCTCCATCTCACATGCTTTGGACACATGGCCAAGAGGGACTGGTCCTTGGAGAAGAGCATCATGCTTGGAAGGGTGGAGGGACAGCTCAGGAAAGGAAGACCCCTGATGAGATGGATTGTTACAGTAACTGGGGCTCTGGGGATTAGTGTGTTGGAGTCAGTTAGCAAAGAATTATAAAGTTTCCTAGGATCTTGAAATCACCTTTCCATTTTAATATTTTTATTCCTTACTGACTTTAATACTATTCCTGAAATGATATATAAATATTATGAAAAGCTTTTAAATTTTTATCCAAGGCCTAAAAAGTTCACATGTTTTTGTGCCAATTTGGAACATACAGGAAAGAATATAGAAAAAATAAAAACTACCACAAATTCTGTAATTAAAAATAAAGATATATTTATAAGTTTATGATTTTATTGTCTTTCATTTAAATACACATATGTCTGGTGGATATCTGTATTTCTTTAATACTCTGCCTTCTGTCATTTAACATCATGTAGTATATCTCTGTGTCAGCAAATATAATGTTAATTACGTACAACTATGCTTTGGGAGAAGTTCTTTCTACTTTATTGTTCTGAGTCATTCTGTATCTGAATGTCATTTTTTTTATATTGTTGTTAGGTGTCCAGTCAAGTATCACTCATAGTGACCCTGTGAACAACAGATCTGAACTGTGTCCTATCCTGCGCTATCTCCTCACTTCCTGACATACTAGAGCCCATTTCAGCAGTCATCATGTCAATCCACCTGGTCTATGGTCTGCCTTTCTTTTGCTGACCCTCCACCTTTCAAGTATCAAGTCCCTCTTTAAGGAATAGCCTTTCCTAGCAACATGCCCAAAGTATCAGAGGCAAAGTCTTATTATTCTTGCCTCCAGTGTGCACTCTGGCTGTACCCTCTTGAATATATTTTGTTGTTCTTTTGGCCATCCATGAAATGTTCAGTGTTCTTCTCCAACACCACAGCTTAGAGCCATCAAGTCTTCTTCTGTCACCTTTATGCACTGTCCAGCTTTTAGTGCATAACAAGTGATCTGAAAGACCATAGTCTGAATCAGACACACCTTAGTCCTCAAACTGACACCATTACTCCTTAGTAATTTGGAAAGGACCTTAACTGCAGAGTTTCCCAGTGTAATGTGTCTTCTTATTTCCTGACTGTTGATATCAAAGGTGATAACCATGGATTCAAGTAAGATAAAGTGTTTGACAGTTTCAATCCATCCATCATGATGTTGCCTAGTGATCCAGTGGTAAGAATCTCATTTTCTTGATATTGAAATACAGTCCATATTGAAGGCTGAATTCCTTGATCTTCTGCAACAAGTGCTTCAAGTCATCCTTACTTTCAGCATGCAAGGTTGTGTCATCTGCATGACATAGGTTATTGATGGTTATGATGGTTGTTAAAATTGAGGTTAATATTAAATTTTTATATTAGAAGTTCAATTTTTGTAAATAATTTAAAAAGCAACTAAGTAACTGAAATCAATATTATGTGTGCTAGAAGACTAATTAATAAAAGTTGTATCTATCTACTCAAAAGGACATTTCTTTGAATTTTAATTGTGGAATATAATAATGATACTATTAAATGAAAAGAAAAATTAAAGTATATTACCATATTTTTAAAAATGAATGAACAGATATTTACCCAAGATAATTATATAACTATTACTTTTCCCTGCATTTTTGCTACATATCAATGGCTCTAGATGATTTTAGGTAATGCTTAAAGAAAGAAGAAGAAAATAAAAACTCTTCACCAAAGTATTCATCTGCCTGTATTATGAGTACAAAAGGCAAAACCCAACTAGCCACGGAGCAGAAAATCCTGTAGACCAACCTGATGATGTATTATGCAATGTAAGACCGACCATAATGTATTATGTATTCATAATATAAACTTAAGTCTTTTTTACTATCAGCATGTAATAACTAGCAAGTTCCACGAATCCACCAGATGCTCTGCCGGGAAAAGGAGGGACAATCCCCTCCTGTACCAGTCAGATCTGATTTGACGGTACACTCACACAAAAATTAAAAAAAAATAAAAATAGCAAGTTCCAAACTCAAAACCACAAATTTATATATTCTGTGTATAAAAGTGATTGCCAGGCCAGGTTTTCAAATAAAGCTGATTCTGTGTGTCACTAATTGGAGACCACTTGAAAAAAAGAAAAAAAATCTCAAGAGTTAAGTACACAATGGAACAATTATTTCAATTGGGATTTTGATCTATCACACAACTTGACACATTAATGTTTATCTATTTTTGTGAATACAGTTCTCCCCTGGAAACCTTAAACCTTAATGATTATTAAAATACTGAGTACATTGTCCTGTACACTTCAACCCTCAGTAGGTAAAATTTACTGATTGAAAAAGTGATGCATGCTGTATATGAACTGGGAAATCCTTTATAGGCATTCCAATTTGCTTTCAAGTCATTTAAGATCCATAATGACCCCATGTATGTTGGAACAGAACTGCCATAGTTTATAGGTGGTTGTGCTATTAACCCCAAGGGGTACTTGTCTAGCAATTTGAACCAACATGGGATCCAGTGGAGAAAGACTACTCCCTTGAAATTCACAGCCTCCAAAAACCTGCTGGAGGGTTGACTATGGGTTAGTTAATGACTGAACAGCAACGAGAAAGAGAATTTTCAGTAAATCCACAGAACTCCTTTTGCAGGCATCTTTGGGTAGTCTTCAATGCAATCAAATACATTAATCCAGAAAACAAACAAACAAACGAACGAACAAAAACACAAACCCACCAAAAAACAAAAAACACAAACCTTTGGTTGTCCATTTTGTTTGCAGTTGGTTACTGACCTGGAGCTTGGAAGCTCATATCCAGGCAGTAGCTCTTCAGAAATAAAGTCGTAGTGATGTATTTACATAAAGAAAACATTAAGGAGCAGTCCTATCCTAGTACATGCATACACAGGTTCTGCACAAGTCATGAGCTGACTCATTTATGCTAAAAATAATAGGGACTCCCTATAGGAGATAACAGGGAACTTTGGTGGCCTAGTGGCAAGAAGCTGTGCTGCAATTTTGAAGGCACACAGTTCTAATCCACCAGCTGCTCCACAGGAGAAGGATGGACAGTCTCATCCCATGCAACTAACTGCCTCTGAAAACCCACTGAAGAATCAAATAGCTTTGAGAATGGGGATATTCAGTACTATAACAATTGAAGAAATATTTTACTTGTGCAGTATATCGTAAGTGTGGCCATAATAACTCTTACAACAATTATTAGAACTGACTCATAATTCATCGAATGCAATGTTTTCTAAACAAAGCTCAAAAATTAAAATAAATGTTTACAATAACTTGAAGTTCCCACTGCAATCCCAGAAGTACACGGTTTGAATCCATCAGATGCTTTGCTGGAGAAGGAGGGACAATCTCCACCTGTACCAGTGAGATCTGATTGACGGTGTTGTTGTTGTTATTCAGTGTCATCGAGTCTAAGCAACTTATAACAACCCTATGAATGAAAATCCTTAACACTTGCGTGCATGACTTTCATCCTTTCTCAAGGTTCATAGGGTTTCTGGAGGCAAGCTATTACGGAAGTGGATGCCACTCCTGCTTCCAAGCTTGTTTTAACAAGGGAGTGCCACCAAACACTGTCCACCATGGTTAACCATTATTGCATTTGACACATCGGCGTCACAGTGTTCAGCTCCACTGCGACCACAAGTTACCTCTGTCCAGCAAGTGGACACTATATGACCTAGAAGACTGTTTGAACAAAAACAATGAAAAAGAGGCCTTAGGGCTGCAGATTAGAGTCACCCACCTTTGGCTTTGTAGCATTGCTTTCTGTCCACTAGGCCAACTGAGCTCTCTCTTTGTTCTTCAGTGCCACTGAGTCGTAGGTGACTCATAGCAACCCTATGAATGAAATCAGTCAGATCTGATTTGACAGTACACACACAAAAAAATAATAAAATTTTAAAAAATAACATTTAAAAAATAAGTTCCAATTGAATCAGTTATAGAATTTGGAGGAAATAATTATCTTTTAAATATCGTTATCTGCATACTATCTCTGCCTCCCAGAAATAATTATCTGTTCATATACTGAAATATAGTTATGGGTGGATAATTATAGCTATCACTTATTTTAATTGCTGTCCTTTTACTGATGTGAACACAGACTTAGATCTTTTGTGTGTACTGTATTATCCGTTGGACTTACAGTTGTTTATCAATATATTTTTACTGTTAGAACATTTTTAGCTATATCAAATAAATTATTGTGCATATAAAGGTGTATGTTTTGTAGAGAAATAGAGATATAAAAATTTAAGCCAGCCATTTTATGCTCAATATCTTTTTGTTGTTGTGGTGGTTGTTCAATGACTATTTTATTCCTTAGACATCAAGAGGGAAAGCAAATCACAATTAAAGAATATTGTCATTGGTTCTGATTTTACATTTAGCATTCTGTAAAGTCCATCTTTTAAATTTTTTTTTTAATCAATCTCTTTATACAGTAAGGGTGATGTGAGGTGCATAAAGTGTTTCCAAAGAAGAAGGGATGAGTGAGATCATTTATCAAACCAAGATTCTGCATTTTTTTGTTTAGACTACAGAGCTTAGCATCATATAAAGACCAAAATTCCTCCAAATCTGATAATGTGAAAGAATGATTTCCATGAGCAATGCATAAAGATAGAACTAGATCACAGGCAAAATAACCCTCTGGCTGGAGTCCATAAAACATATTCAGATAGCATTGTGCAACATCATCTTATTTGTATGAACTGAACAGATTTCTTTGGGCTTTATGGGGTTGTCTGACTCAAGAGTAAGCTTTAAGAGAAAAGAAAACAAGCCTTCACTTGAATTTCCAGCATATTTTAACAGAAGGTGTAGAAATAAAGAGGCAGAGCTGCTGGGGAATTTGTAAAGACTCCCAATTTTCTCCTATGGCTTACAAGCATTTAATTAATACTAAACACTTTCTGTTTGGGTCCTTAATTAATTAATGTTTCTCAATTTTAGCTGCTAAGTCAGATACATTTCTCCAAAACACTATATATCACCTTTTCAGATTGCTGTCAGACCAAGAACAAAATGGATGCACCGAAATGTTAATTTCTCATTTACCAATGCAACGTGGAAGGATTCCTTCTGCCTGGGTTCAAATCCCAACGCTTAACATCTTTTAGGTCTTGTCTTTAAAATGGAGACTAAGGTGCAGCTGAAACAGGCCATGGTCTTTGCTATCACTTGGACGATGAGTAGGGTAGATAGAAGGGGAATTGATGCCTTTGAGCTGTGGTGCTGGAGAAGAGTATTGAGTGTACCATGGACTGCTGAGAAATCAAACAGATTCATTCTGGAGAGGGTTAAACAGGGCTGCTCCTTGGAGGCAAGGACTCTGAGGCTCGTCTGACATACTTTGGACATGTTTTAAGGACTTGGAGAGGGACGTCATGCTTGGGAGGGTGGAGGGACAACACAGGAGAGGAGGGCCCTCTATGAGGTGGATTGATTCGGTGACTGGGGAAATCGGGATGGGTGTATCAGAGACAGTGTGATTGGCACAGGACAGAATTTACGGCTGTGGTACGTAAGGTCACTATGAGTCGCAAGTGACTTGATGGTACTTAACAACAACAACAACATGCATGTAAAGGTCATAGTTCCTTTACCTGTAACTATCTAGTTCTGACTTATGATGACCCATGGATGTCAGAGTCACACTATGTTGTTGTTAGGTGCCATTGAATTGAATACAGACCATAGTGAGTCTAAGAACATGATTTTTTAAAATTTCTTTTTAATTTACATTGTTTTGTTTGCAAATTTAATATACATTAAATTACATTAATTAATTAATACATATTAATTTAATTAAGTACATTGTGTTTCACAACTTCCTTCATTCAGATTGTGTTCCATATCATCATTCTCATATATTGTGGTGTGTGTGTGTGTGTTTTTGTTTTTTAGTGCGTTATGTTTTTTGGTTTGTTTTTTAAAAAATACTGGTTTTCTTACAAAGTTTGTATACATTGATCCTCACACTGGATTGCCTACACCTCCCCAAGCCACCCCCTCACCAACCGTCAAACTCTGAGACCGCATGATTACTCCCCACCCATCCCCACCCCTCCATTCCCCCACTTAGATCCTCATACACATTTTACTAGTTACCTATTTCTACAATAATAGTCTTATACATACAAACAAGTACAATGATATTGTCCGTAGGGGAGTGAGTTAGTTCAGTTAGCATAATACTCTTCAGTCTCTCAAGTGAGGTAAGTGCTGGAAAATATACCATGGACTGCAAGAAGAACAAACGGTTTTGTCCTGGAGAGGGAGGCAAAGGATTTTGAAGCTTTGGCTGACATCCTTTGAGCATGTCACAAGGAGGGACCAGTCCTTGGAGAGGGGCATCATGCTTGGATGGGTGGCAGGGACAGCACAGGTGTGTCAGAGATAATAAGATTGGCTCAGGATGGAGCAGGGTTTGGAGCCGTTGTATATGGGGCTGCTATGAATCACAAACTATTCAACAGCACATAACAACAACAGCAATAGATATGATTGTTGATATAAGTAAAATGAGTATGGAAACAGACCAAATGTCCAAGCACAATTGAATAGATTGAGAAATTTTGGTACATTCACACAATGGAATACTATGCAATAGGCAGGAGCTTGATTTTGTAAATTACTACCTAACTTGGGAGATTGGAGAGTATGAACAAAATTTGAACTCTGTCCTATCCTGTGTCATCTTCATAATTTTAACATACTCAAACTTATTACTACAGTCATGGTGTTCACTCCATCCAGGTGAGGGTCTTCCACTCTCTTGTCGACTTCTCCTAGCAGCATGTCCAAAGTGTGAGACAAAGTTTAAGCACGTTTGTCTGAAAGCTTTATCACTTCTGTCTCTCATTGTCTCAGGTTCCTGGCCTGAATCAGGCACACCTTAGTCCTCAAACTGACATCCATGACTGCAGACCTTCCCAGTGCAAAACATCTTTTAATCTCCGGACTGCTAGTATCAAGGATATTGATTGTTGACCCACCTCCACAATGTGTTCAGTGACTGACTTTCTGAAAGTAGATTTCAAAACCTTTCTTCCAAGAAGCCTCCGAGTAGACTTGGATAACCTTTTAGTTATCTGCCTCATTTATTAACTGTTTGAACTGCTTAAATACAAAATACTAAATAATATTACCTTGAATAATCACCTTGAATATGTTCTACATTTTAAATAAACTTGGTTAAAATTAGAAAATCCCTGAAGATCCAGTGAAACCAATATCATAAGCATGAAGTATATGAGGTCTAAGGCAATTAATTGATTTATCAAAGTCCATATTAGAATTAATGCCTATGTCATAGTACATATGTTCTTGTGTCCCATTAGCTTGGAATCAACCCATACATGACCCTTTAGTAGGCTTACAGGGAATAAAAATTGCCTGTATGTCTCCTATGGAGCAGTAGCAGGTGCGTTCGAAACACATTTTGGTAGCACAACTTCTTATCCCTAGACACCAGACCATTTTCCAGCATATTCATCATTATGATATTTGAATCTATGAGTACTGGCATTCCAGGTAATTGCAGCCATTTTAATTTAGAGCCTATGGAATTGAGAAATGTAAATATGTGTAGGTGGAATTCAAGAGAAAGTCCTGTGTTATTGGGTTAAAAATAAGAGAGATTTTAAAATTATGAGACCAGTATGGCAAGAAGCAGGAACATGGGTAAATTACTGTAATATTATAAATATTTCTTTGAGTATTTAGTAAAAGTCAGCATGTTTATTATTTACTGGCCATTTATATTACTTATAATTAATTTTCTATATATATACTTAAGGGTAGTATAATATGTCAATTTATAGAGTGTTTTAAAAATTAATCAAGCTTTTAAAATATAATGAAATATAATTTTTATTTTACGCATGCATTTTTTATTTAGACAACGTTTTAGTACATAGTTGTGTGTGATTCACGTACACTTCACTTACCAACTTTAGATTCCGAAAACAATGTTGTTATGGAGAAATTGGCATTACAGGACACCAGAAAATAATTATGTTAGATCACAAAATGAAGGATAACTAAATAGTTATGTAACTGCCAAATTACATTTCCTAACTGATAATCATGCCCCAGCCAAGTTGACACCTAACTGTAACCATTTTAACCAGCATTAATTTCATCTCAAAACTTAGCATTGATTGCGACAAGACATATTTTATTGATATGCAAGAGAGAAGGTTAATTTTTTTGCTATTGTTGTAAATGCAAAAGTGTTAGTGTGATATACATACATGAGGAAATGGTCTATTTGTTTACAGGCATTAATCCATTTTTTCCATCTCTTTCTAGACCATTTTGGGAACATCCCACTGGATATACTAGCAACCTTGACTTTTGTTATCTCACCTCCTTTGTTTTCTCTGCTGGCATGCCTTTCTCCACCTTCCACACTGTCATAAATCTTCCTTTTTCTTAAAAGTGTAGATAGTTTGACATCTCCATCATAAAGTCAGTCTATTCTCTTCAATAACATTTGACCTCTGTTTCCTAGAAAATCTCATTCAATATACTTGTTGTTTGTTGTTGTTATATGCCATCAAGTTGTCTGCAACTCATAGTGACTCTGTGTACAACAGCCCTAGATCCTGCTCTGCCCTGTGTCAATCTTATTGTCTCTGACAAACCTACCCTCTTTACACCAGCCACTGAGTCAATCCATCTCATCGAGGGTCTTCCTTTCTTGCACTGTCCCTCCACTCTCCCAGTCATGATGTCCCTCTCCAAGGACTGGTTCCTCCTTGCAACATGTCAAAAATATGTCAGATGAAGCTTCATAATCCTTGCCTCCAAGGAGCAGCCTGTTCTCACTTTCCCTAGGATAAACCTGTTTGTTCTCCTAGCAGTCCTTGGTATATTCAGTACTTTTATCCAGCATCACAGCTTCAAGGTATCAACTCTCCTTTTATCATATCTAGTTGTTGTCCAGCTTTCTGATGCATAGCAAGTAATTTCAAAGACTATGGCCAGAACTTTGGAGAGGTCTCTGACAGCAGACTTTCCCAGTGCAATTTGTCTTTTAATTTATTGTATTCTTCAATATAATATGTATTCCTATTTAATCCCTAAATTGTTCTGTTGCATATTTATGAACATTAGATCTTTAATGATCTTTTATTTGTCATTATAGTTCCCTAAATTTGTATGTCCATAAATATTTCTTAGCTTTATTGAATTCAGTGCTATATTATGCTACTGATGTGGTTCTGATTTTGAATTATCATATTCTTTTTAAAATTTATTATTATTATTATTCATTTTAATGGAAGTTTACAGAGACTGAGGATTTCCATTCATTCGTTGTTGCACTTTTCTTTCTGCCTAACCCTCCATCCCTCCAATTTGCTCTTCTCTTTGAAAAGTAAAAGAAAAAGTATTTCATTGTTATACAATCCCTCCTCACAAGTGCACTCCACTATGCAGCCTTCATTCCGGACTCCTGTCATGACAATAATACCTAATCACATATCCCTTTTAAACAGTTTTCTTCCTAATCTGTTTCAATGCAGTATACATAATTTATCCCATCTTTCTCAGTCTCCCCCTAACCCTGATGTCAATCCTGTTTTACAATAGTGGCACTATGCAATACTTGTCCTTTTGTGACTGAGCTACTTCACTCAGCATAATGTCCTCCAAGGTCACCCATTTTTAATAATATTGCATGGGTTCCTTGTTTTCCAATGAAGCATAGCATTCCATTGTGTGAATATACCACAGCTTCTCTATCCATTCATTTGTTGATGGGCACCTGGGCTGTTTTCAACTCCTTGCTATTGTGAATAAAGCTGCAGTAAACATGGGTGTGCATATATCTGCTTGGATGTCAGTTATGGTCTCTTTGGGGTATATTCCCAGTAGTGGAATTGCTTGGTCAAATGGTATCTCTGTTTGCAACTTTTTGAGAAAGCGCCATACCGCCTTCCACAGTGGTTGCACCATTTTACACTTCCACCAACAGTGAATAAGGTTTCCATTTCTCCACAACTTCGCCAGCATTTGTTGCTTGCTGTTCTGTTAAATTTTGCTATTCTGACTGCGGGGGTGGGGGGGAGGAGAGGGGGGTGGTATCTCATAGTTGTTTTGATTTGCATCTGTCTTAGAGCTAGGGATTTTGAACATTTCTTCATGTGCTTGTTAGCCATGTGAAAGTCTTCTTTGGTGAAGTGTCTTCATATCCTGTGCCCATTTTTCAACTGGATTATTTACCTTTATCTTGTTGTGATGATCAAGTATTTTATAAATCCTAGATATAAGTCCCTTATCTGATATGTCATTGTCAAGTACTTTTTCCCAGTCGGTGGCTTCCCTTTTTTACCCTGTTAGAGAAGTTTTTGGATGTGCTTAGGGATTTGATTCTTAGAAGGTCCCATTCATCTATTTTATCTTCTCCTGGTTATAGATTATTCAGGATACTTGGAAGACTGTTTATGTTGTGAATTAGGACTTCTAGAGTTCTTCCAAGCTTTTCTTTAATAAAGTTTATAGTCCTTGGTTTTAGTCCTAGGTCCATGATCTAACTAGAGTTGGTTTTTGTATATGGAGTGAGGTGTAGATCTTGCTTGAGTCTTCTGCAGATAGTTTTCCAATTTTGCCAACAACATTTGTTAAAAATGCTGTCGTTTCCCCACTTAACTGATTTCATCTCCTTGTCAAAAATCAGTTGACCATAGGTAGATGGGCTGATTTCTGGGTTCTCAATTCTATTCCATTGATCTATGTGTCCGTCATTGTACCAGTACCATGCTATCTAAACCACCATGGAAGGGTAGTAGAATTTGAAATCAGAGAGTGAGATGCCTCCTACCCTTTTTCTATTTTTAAGGAGTACTTTGCTTATTTGGGGCTTCTTTCTATTAAAAAAAAAGAAACTGAGACTGCCTTTTCCATCTCGTTTAGCATTATCATATTCTAAACTGAGATTCTACACTGATTCTGATTCTACACTGATTAGAGCTAATATCTAATTTATACTTTAGTTTTGAAAAATGGATCACTATTTCCTTCACCTGCCTTGAATTCCTTGCCTTCACACACTTTCACTGATTGGTTTCTCTAGACATTTTTGTTTATCAATCAGGATTTTGTCCCTTTTATCTAGCCTTGACCCTCCTCTGTGATGGAGTCCTTCACTAGAATCCGAAGCCCTTCACTTCAGGTTGTAGTCAACCTGAAGGCAGGTATTTTACCAGCTGAATACTTACTTGTTTGTTAATTTCCAAAATATGCTTATTTTTAAATGTGAACTTATTTTGATACTAGTTCCTTGGTTAGATCTTTTCCTATATTCTGCTCCTGAAAATGATATGCTCACTCACTAACTGAAGATCTCGCTTTGCTTAAGCTAGCATTCATTTTCCAGCAGATCAATTGGGAGGCCCTGTTGTGTATTGAATAGGATTTTGTGATCTTTCCTTTGGAACTAGCTAACTCACATAATTGGGAAAATATGCTGAGTTTCTAATGGTTTTTAATTTCAGAATCATGTATATATTCAATCAATTTTATCATATTAGTTAATTATACTTTCATATGAGGCTAGCAATCACTTCTGCATTAAAGTTCTCTATATGTCATTCATTCCACTGGGTAGCTATTTTTTTTTTTTTGATGGGTAGCTATTTTTTTTTTAAATCTTTTCATTTTTTTTCTCTCCCGCCCCGTCCCTATCTTTTCATTCTTATAATACTAATTAAATAACTTGTGGCAATGAATGGCCCTGAATTTTTCCCAAGGAATATTCATTTATGTTTGGTGATATTTTTGATTTTCACAACCTGGAGAGGTTCTGATGATACCAAGCAAGCAAAGGTAACAAAGATTGCTTAGTCCCATACCATTTTCATGATCATTTGAAATATCTGTTAGAATCCATTGTTGCTATCACTGTACGGTGCCTTCCAACTTACAAGGTTTACCTTCTAGCAGCACAATATCAGACACCATTTCCCCCATGATCAATAGGGCTTCACTGGCTAATTTTCCGAAGTAAGCTACCAGGCTTCAGTTTTACTCTGTCCTATATAGTTGTAATGAATGGAAATTTACTGCCATCAGCAGCGTTTGATTTATGCTTCAGCAACCTATATCCAGTCTCTAGGAAGGATTTCTTTCTCTCCCTTTTTAATACTTCTCAACTCACCAGAATGCTAATATGTTGTACTTCTTTATTAGCTTTGTGTATCCTTTGACTGGTCTATTTTCTTTCTTTTTCTAAATAGAATCATCTTATCAATACTAGTAGTATTCTGCATGGTTCATTAGAAAGTTAATGTTTGTTCTTTGACATGGAAAAAGCTTTGGTTGATTAGAATACATTCACAAATTATTAAGAGGATGCAGAAACCAATTAAGTGCTCATTTGATATTGTCCACATAGGTTTACCTGGAGAAGACGGATACTCACGTCTGTCGGTGAGTGGGACAGCGACTTCTTCATTCCAGAGACATCGGGAGAGCCATGCCACTCAGGTAAATGGCCTCAGGTACCACTCTCTTTGTAATAACTGGGAAATCACATTATGAGCAAGATATTTCTTAAATATGATCAAGAACCGTTAAAATAATAAAAAATAAAACACTACAAAACTCAGCTGTTAACCTCTAAATTGACTGTTGAAACCTTCTAGTGACTGCTTGGGACAAAGATGTGGCAGTCAACTTCCATAAAGGTTACAATCTTGGAGGCCCTATGGGGAGTTCACCTCTGACCTTTTCTGGTCATTACGAGTTAAAATCAACTCAGTAATGGTCAGGGTTTTTGCTGGTTTGGTTTAAATGATCAAGGCCATATTTTCTTATTAAAAAGAAAATTCGGTTGTCCTCCCTTCTCCCCCATTGTTCTTTAATTTACCAATCAGCCTTTCTCCCATCATAGTTGGTTTTCATTTTATCAGTGTGTCTTTCTCATTGTTATCAATTGGTGCTGACTCATAGCTGAGCCGACCAGGGTTCTAAGGACGGAAATTGAACAAGATGAGACTACTCATCTCTGCCGCACAGAGTGGTTGATGCATTCAAACTGGCGAGAAGCATGGCCTTTAGGTTATCAGCAATGCTCTCTTCAGATCACACTACACCCTTCCCTTCCCTTTGTTCTACTTGCTTAAAAATTATTATCCTGAAGAAATTCCCAGATTTTGTAACATTTTGTAACATTGTGGACATAATGTACGTTGTGATACTTTAAAATCACAGCCGGATAAAGGTAAGTTGATAGCTTCCAAGTGATGTTGGTAGGTCTTTTCCCATATCCAACTTCATTAAGAATAAGACTCTACACGATAAAAACATTTCATGTAAGTCATGTGTTTGGAGAACCAGTGTTTTCATAGAATACCTTTATATCTCAGTTAAGCCATATTCTTGTTGTTAAGCAGATTCTGAATCATACAGAAATCATGTAGGACAAAGTAGAACTATCCCTTAAGGATCCCAAGGCTGAAGTAATTATGAAAGCTGATTGTCCCATCGTTCTTCTGTAGAGCTGATGGTACATTCAAACATTTGATTTTTCAATTAGCAATCTAGTGATTAACCTCCACAACATGAGTCATCTTTTGTTGCTGTTTTGTCCCATCAAGTCAGAATTAACTCATAGCTGACTGGTCTTCCAACAGGTTATAAATGGTATCGGAGGAGAATGTTAATCTTCCTCCAGCAGAGGAGCTGGTAGATTTGTTCCATGTGCCTTTGGGCTGGCAGCGCAACTCCTTACCCCTTATTAAGCCATCAGAGGTTCTTTTCTTAATCCAAATTCCATGTTGTTGTGTGGTATAGAGTTGGAACCAACTTTTAGCTGACTCTCTAATGGGTTTCAGAGGTAGTAAATCACATGGGAGGAGATTGTTCATCCTTCTTCTGTGGAGCAGCTGGTGGATTTGAATCCTATACCTTTGGGATTGCAATGCCAGTTCTTACCACTAGGCCACCAAACCTCCTTACCAAATTCCATATAATTGGAATTAAAGTATGGGATTTTTGTTACTGTTGAGTCAGAAATGACCCAGACCGGGACCTCCAGTGGATTTTCAGGGGCAGAGATTGCTCATCTATCTTCCATGGGATAGCTGGTGGATTTGAACGAAATGCCTTTCTTTGGGTGAGCGATGCGTCTTGAAGTATAATATCTGTCAGAGCTGAAACTGGACAAGAATGTCTTGTGTCTCAAAAATGTTCTGTCTTTCATAGTAATAGGAACATTTATGTGGCTCAAGTTAAACCTGCTCTGTGACAAGTTTCATTCTGATACAAGTTTCAGCATTCACAGGTTTTACTAACTGTAATGGGAACACTATAAAATTACAATGAGGACAGTTAAAAGAGTGTAGATATGTTTCAATGATTTCGTGTGTATACTTTAAGGTGTTTGGCTTTAAATATTTAATTAAAATAAAGAAGATTATTATATATGTATTTATACACATATATGTATATATGAATGTACACATATACACACACATATATATATGCACTTTTAAAGAAAAAATATTTGTATCCTGGAGTTTAATATTCTTTAATTTTTATTTTTAACTTCAAAACACTTTATAAAACATATCAAGAAGACTTTTCAAGTTGACATTCTTTTGGCAGTAAAGCACACAAACTCACAATATTAAAAATTTTATTATTGATACTGTCAAATATCATTGCATTAGCTATGTTATTTTACATGAAATTAGATTATAACTTATGCCATACATTGATATAAAAATCTAAAAAAAATAATTCAGGCAAAGATGTAGATGTTTTCATTAAATTACCAGTTTTAATATGAATATCTTGTCATATTTTCAATTCAGAGCTAAATAAATAACACTAAGGCATTGATGATGTAGTGAGATGTATCAATAATTTTATTGTTAAAAATAACTCTTGCATCATCTGCTGAAGTAATTTATACTGATATAGGTCCTGAAATAGAAAGAAAATGCTGATTGGTTGTAATAATAGATTCTAATAATAGACCTTAATCCTCAGCTTCCCCTATTCCTTAGAGATACATATACTTTACGTTTTAAGCATTACAGATGTTTTATATAAGATGGGGGACCTACTTGTAATGAACACAGGCTTGATTTTTATTGCAGGGTTGACTCCTGCATTTTATAACATAATGATAGACCATCTGACATCAGGAAATTCACTACAGTGTTGTTCATACAGAGGAAAGAAGGTACAAAAACAGGCATCTCTGTAACTTTTCCTCTAATCTTTCATAGATTTGGCTAAGATACCAAAAGAGATGGGAAAGGTCATCAGGAATAATTTCCCCTTCTTAGTTTTCAATGGGGGTTTGTTTTCAAATACAAACATCTCTCATGAAGGAGCAGCCTCCAGACATCTTGCAGTACATTTTTCCTTTAAGAAGATGGAAAATTATGCTCATTCTCTTTTATGCAAAAGTATGGAAATACTTATGGCAGGACACATTCCTCACTGTTGTGAAGCTATGAGAGCTATGTGAAGCTGTGCATTTAATACTCACATGTCTCTCAGAATTAATCTTTTGTGTGACATTTATAGAGAGAGGATGAATACATGCAAACATGAGAAGCTTTAGATCATTTTTTACTAATGCAATTAAATAAAAGTTCTATAAAATCTCATGAGGATGGATTGAGCATGTAGCAGTAAAAGAAAATGTTTACTGAAAAAAAAAATTGAGTCCCTGTTTATATTTTAATTAATTACATCTGTGATTGTTAAAAATGAAATTTCCCTAAGTAAGATAAAAGATATTGGCATTGGTATAAAGACAACAAGACATGTAATAAAATGCCAAATATAATTGGGGGAAATTATTGTGTTCAGTGTTTGAGTAGATGTCAGGATAATCTGCTGTATTCCTGAAAATAAATTTACCATTTTCTTCTGAAAGAGATGGAATAGTCATTGCATTAAAAAGAAAAAAATAAAGGAAAAATGTCTGGCCAAAAGTAAAAGTAAACATAATGAGTATTTGGAATTAGCAGTTATATATTTAAGCAACTCTTCCTGGGCAATGAAAATAGAATAGATCCTATTCCCCTCTCCTGCCTTGATATTTAAAGGTGAGATGAGGTGTTGGTGTGCACTGTCTAGTCAGTTCTAATCTATGGATACTGAATAAGACAGAATAAACTACCCTGTGCCAAGGCTGAAGGAGGCAGCAGTAGTGATGGGTGGAGTAAGGGTTAGACCCCACACTGCTGCGACTGGGCCTACACTGAAAGCTGCAGAGAGGGCGGCCATGGCCATGCAGTAAGCAAGAGGACGCAGGGATGGGGCCTCAGCTGCCGCAGGGCCCCATGGGCGGGACTGACACTGGGTCCCCACTAACGTCCATTTACAACCTCCAAGATCATGGACAAAGTGACATCATGCGTCTCTATTCCAGCAGAAAAACAAGAGCGGGGTCACCTCCCGAAACCCAACCTTGTTCTACATCCTTCCTGCCCAAATCTACCTGGCCTTTGTAGAAAAGCTTTCTCGTGTGAGGATGACGATGCACTCCACCTGGTCCTGAGGCGAGGTTGAGAACTAGGCACATTGTACAGTGGGGCGCCCAGGGTTCACGGATGACAGCCACATTGCCTGGGCACAGGACCCCTGCCCTGTGTGGGAGAAGAGCAGCTGTGTATATCTACTCTTCCTCTGGGTGCGGGACCGCAGCAGCAGATAGTGTCTGGCAGGAATGTTGCTCGCCTCTGCTTCACCTGCAGTCAGGACGCTGGATGCTCATGGAATGAGGCTACCATGTAAAAGCAGGCCTCATTCTCTGATGATCTACATTGACAACCTAGGCACCACAAGGCATCATGGCAGGCTCGTTATGTCATTGACAACAGTGGAGTGTGAGGTGGTAGAGGTGACTGGGGAGGCTGGCCACCCTATACTGTATTGCAACCCTAGGACCTCATATAGACACCGGGCACAGGCTCTTAGCATCTACCATGGTGAATGCTTCCAGAGATCAGCCCTCAACCATCAGCTTTGTGAGCCCCAGCATGGCTGCAAAGGTGTGTTTTCAGCCCCAGAAGATCCCACATAAATTTCAGTACCCAAGTGGCGAAGGTACTCCCACTGTTCAGCAGAACCCTCCATTAGACAGCTCACTCTGGCTGGAAGAGGAAGCTGAAACACCAATGGAATCAAGGCTCTTATACGAATGCCCAACTAATAAGAAACAAAGGGTCAACCTCGGCATCTAACTCAACCAGGTCCCCTTGCTGGCCGCTTACTGGTCCCATCCCTGAGACCCTGATATGGCTTCTGTGGAGAAAGAGGGCTTGGTTGGGTGCTTGTTTAAGTGTGGAATCAAGAGGGAGTGTGAGCAGATTAATCTCCATCTGTTTACAGATAAAGATACCCTGAGCCACATGCAGGGAGAATGTTCAAGCTCTGGCGGGAGCCCTGGCCACTTCAAGACTAATTGACCTAGGACCTGACTTTCCATAGAAGGGGTGGGGACCCGAGCCAAGAGAACCAGAGGTTACTGACATCTACACAGAATCCAAAAGCTTGATATTCTGCTCCTTATGACACAAGGCCTGGCACAGAGTACAGAGTATTCACTCCTCCATGTCAAAGAGTACAATGAAAATTTTGCCATAACTACCACATGGAAAAAGCATTGGAAGTGGTTTTCACTGTGCTACTGACTTCCTTTGTGACCTTCACTAAGTCACCTAACGTCTTCTGAGCCTCAGATCTCCATTCGTAAACCGGAGAGTTCGTTCTGGGACTTCTCTTCTTGCCAGTGCTAAGAGAGGCTGAGTGCCTGTGTGCTCCATTATCAGAAAATCCTGGCTGCTTGTAGGGCTCTGATCTCAAAGTGGAAATCAAACGACCTAGCTTTTCAAGTGGCTCTCACTTCATCCAAGAAGTATCTTTATGGGGACAAAGATCTGGACTATTTATTCTGTTTCCTATAACCAAAAATAGCTCCATGCCTTTGACTCATGTGCTGAACCCTGCAGACTCTCTAGTCTAGAGGAGTTGAGTAAAATAGTGGAATCATGAGGTCACCTACCTTCTCCATCTTTGCAGCTCTGCGGTCTTCCTCATCCAGAAAGATTCATATACTTGAGAGAAAATGAACATGGTTCCTTGAGCTGTTCCTTTCCAGGGGTCCTCGATAGTAATGTTTGTAGCTTTTAATGGCAATATTCCTATGAAAGGCAAGCCTTAAGTTCCTTTATTGGAATGACTCCTGATGGGAAAAGGATGTGAGTTAGAACATTCGATAAAACTTCCTTTAGATAAAGCAGCCTTTACCTTCAAAGAAATCAAGATTATATGGGGTGAGAAGGAGAAAAGGTAGCTGATGAAATAATTTATAGTTGCTGGATGGGAAGATGGAGTGATAGTAGCACCCATTATCATTATCTTTATTGTATGTCCACTGTGACCACAATAATCTGCCCAGAGGCTTGTTAAAAAGAAGAAGAAGAAACTACCCCGTCATATTTCCTAGGTCCTTGTCAGGTAGTAGTACATAATGTGTCAGGCTTCTAACTAGAAGGCTGGCAGTTCAATTCCATAAGGCTTTCCACAAAATAAACATTCTCCTCTCATAAAGAATAACAGCCTTTGAGACCCAGTGGAAAGTCATTATGACTTGGAATAAGAGAGTGAGTTTGAAATCTTTACAGCAGCAGATTGCCAGGACATTACTACCAACCAAAGAGTTAGCAACCCAGTGCTTTACTGCTTTTACACTAAGGATTCTTTTATGTGAGATAGTCTCAGTCAATGGAGAATAGATTGGGGGTGGGGAGGAAGGACATAATGGAAGGTATGAGGAGAACAGACATGCCACAATTAGGTTTGCCTTGTGTAGCAAATGAAGTATAATACGAAAGGACTATTATGATGAAGAACCAAGTTCAAGCTGCTCAGAAGGCATTTGCAAAAAATAAGGTCTCAGGAATTTCTGGAATACCAAATGGCGTATTTCAATAAACGGATCTGGTCCTAGATGTGCTTACCTGCTGTGCTAAGAAATCTGGAAACCTGACCAACTGTCTGGAAGAGATCTATATCCCAAAAAGGTCACCCAACAAAAGGTGGAAATTGTCAAACAATTTCATTAATATCATATGCAAGCAAATTTTTGATGAAGATTATTTAAAAGTTGCTAGAGCAGTACATTAACAGAAAATTGTCTGAAATTCAGACTGGATTTAGAAGAGGTCATGGTACCAGGAATATCATTGCTAATTTTAGATGAATCTTGGCTGAAAGCAGAGGAAACCAGAAAGATGTTTGTGTTTTATTGTCTAAGCAAAGACATTCGACTGTATGAATAACAAAAAAATTATGGCTAACCTTGAGAAGATGGGATTCTCAGAATACTTAGTTGGGCTCATGTGAAACCTATACCTAAACCAAGAATCTGTTGTCAGGACAATGCAAGGGAACTCTATGTGATTTAAAATAAACAAAGATATACCTCATGTTTATTTAATCTACATGCTAAACATATAAATCAAGAAACTGGACTTTATGAAGAATGTGGGCTCAGGCTAGGAGGAAGAATTGTCAACTACGTGTGTTATGCAGATGGCACAACCTTGCTTCCTCAAAGTAACAAGGAAGTGCTTGCTGCAGAAGATCAAGAATTACAGTCTTCAACATGGGCTACATCTCAACATCAAGAAAACAAAAACCCTCACCATCAGGTCAATAGGCAACATCATGGGAGATAGCGGAAAGATTGAATTTATCTGTGATTTCATCTTAATTTGAAATTACAATCAACACTCATGATACCAACAGTTACTAAATCTAAAGACAAGTCACACTGGGAAAATCTGATGGCAGGGACCTTTCTAAAGTACTAAACAGCAGTATTATCAGTTAGAAGACTAAGGTGTACATGCTACAAGCCATAGTCTTTTCAGTTGCTTGTTATGCATCTGAAAGTTGGGTAATGAGGGAGCTCTGGTGACCTAGTGGCAAGAAGCTGCGCTGTAATCACAAAGGCACTCAGTTCTAATCTACCAGATGCTCCTCTGGAGAAGGAGGGGCAATCTCCTCCTGTGCCAGTCGATCTGTTTCGATGGTACACACACACACACACACACACACACACACGTTGGGTAATGAATAAGGATGAAAGAAGAATAGATGCCTTTAAGTTGTGCTGTTGGAGAAAAGTACTGAATATTCCACAGATTTCTAAGGAAACATACAGGTTCGTCCTAGAGAAAGTTAACCAGAAACCTCCTTGGAGCAAGGATGATGAAACTTTTCACATACCTTGAGTATGTTCTTAGGAGGGGGCCAGTCCTGAGAGGAGAACATTATGCTTGCAAAGGTGGAGGACTAAAGTAAGACCTTCAACAAGATGGATTCATACAGTGACTTAAAAATGAGCTCAGACATGTTGGAGATGGTGAGGATGGGACAGGATAGAGCAGAATTCAGACCCATTCAGATTATGTTTGCCCCTCAACCACAGACTCCTTCTTGGTTCCTGCCCATTTTCCAGATATTTTCCTTTCAATTCATGGTCTTCTTTCAGCTTCCCAATAAAGTGAATAGCTACTTAAGATGGACAGAGTTGTGTTCTGTTGTTTGCAGATAAGAGTTTAACTACACACTTTTTCTTGTTGTTGTGTATGATCAAGTAGGAACTGACCTCCAGTGGGATTTCTGAGGCAGTTAGTTGCACAGGAGAAGATTTCACCCATCCTTCCAGAGAAGCTGGTGGCTCCAAACCATGTGCCTTTGGGATTTCAGCCCAGATTCTTAACACTAGGCTACCAGAGATCAATTTAATGTTATTGCTGCTGTCCATAAATTAAGTTTGTATGCAAATAATTATCTTTCTTTCTCTATTTTTACACTGAACAGAAAAACTCTTAATATTGTTTAAATATAGACACAGAGCATTATCAGCTGGGGTTGTTGTTAACAAGGGTTGTTACTGTTAGGGTCTGTTGAGTTGAGTACAACTCATAGTGAACCTATGAACAAGAGACCTGAATCCTGTTTCATCCTGTGCCACCTTCACCATCTCTGTTACCCTTGAGCCAATTGCCGTAGTCGCTGTGACAGTTCATCTCAGTGGGGGTCTTCCTCTCTTTCACTGGCCCACCATCTCTCCAAGCATGATAAATAGTTGTTTATCTCCCCAATATAGAGATTATAGACACCATAACATTTTAATCATTTTCCAAATAGAATATCTTTCCACAAAAGTAATAAAATCAATTTCACATAAAATAAAATTTGAAAAACATAATTGTTAGACATGATCTGAATGATGATGATCTGTTTGCATTTGTGCTTCTTAGAAGACTCAGCAGGTCCAGGCTGTGAACCAGGATAAAACATTCATGACTGTCCTTAGCAGCAAGCGTAAATAAAAGCAGCACAAATGTGTGACATCATGGAATTCCACAAATTTGTCCTTGAGTGGGGCTTTGGGCTCTTTGAAGGGCTCAAATCCGGAATTTTATAGGCTCTTTATACAATTTTATATTGGTTTTAGAATTGGATATCATTTGTGAGAAATATGCCTAGATCTACTTATCATTTATGATATTTTTAAATATTTTAAAAACTTTTTTATGCTATTTGTCATGAAGAAGTTGCCTAGTGGTGAAATACTCAACAGTGAATGAAATGCTAGGAATATTTTCCAATCCAGAATGACTGTGTAACCATTTTTGCTTTGATTTCAAGTCTCTGCTGACTCAGACATGGGCCAGGTAATTTGACACAGGATAAACCCAGGGATTATAAATAGAGTGAAAGCATGAAACACACAGGAGGGACAGTCTTGAAGGCAAGCTAGTGGCAGAAGGGATGGATAAAATGCTTACTGCTTACCCTTGGCAAAAAAAAAAAAAATCACTAGTTTCACATCTGTTTAGGAGTTTACATTTGACATTGAAAAATGAGATGTTTTATTTTTCATTTGACCATGGCTTATTTTTAGTTTCATTACAATCTAAGTTTTATTAACTTTTACCTTGTGTCTTCTTATTCTTCTGAGCAGTCAAATTTCCACAGTAATTTTTTTTCTCTCATTTTGTGTATGTATCATTTAAACTTCAAAGTTTTTGTCCTTCTTAAATGCATAAAGGTATATTACTAATATCTATACCGTACAAATTGTCATCATAAAATGTCATAGATCTCTGATTTTTAAAAAGTGGCAATCAAGCATTTAAAACTATAATATTTTGCCCTCTTCCAGCTAGAATTAGCAATAAAAATCATAACATAATCAATATACAATTGATCCACATCAAGAAACAAATTTTCATGTGGTTTGTTTTACTGAATCATCTAAGAAGTTTTTGTGATGCTACATTTCAACAAAATTAAAACTGTTAAAGTTCTAAATAAATCTAAAGTCTTCTATTTTAGCTTTACTTGTCATATGAGTTCATTATAACATAGAAAAGAAAGAAACTGTGTGTTAGGCTAAATATTGAAATGTGAACATAGCTAATTCAATCATTAAGGGATAATTGTAAGGCACAGGGCAAGAAATAAAAATTGCGAAACACTTTCAGAAAGGAAAAAAAAATAGACTTCGTATATGATCTATAAACACATGGTGACCTGGCAGAGAAAACTATTTCACATAGCCAAGGTCTCAGAGAGTCCATATTCACCAGTCATGACCTACATATTATATACACCTTATATACACCAAATGACAGCACTAATTTACATTTTATTGAGTAAGTCAAATTGCCTCATTTTCAAGTTAAAGAAGTAGAGTGCTTATAGATAAAATTTTGGAGAAAAATCCTAAATTTGCATATTTTCTTCATGAAATTGTCCCATATGCATATATACCCTAAATATATTCACATATCCAGTACTTTTTATCTAGTGAGACCTGACTGATACAAACTCGAAGAATTCTTTTATGAGAAATTTGACAGCAATGAGAAAGCAGAAGAAAATCTATATATTTAACTATGAAAAGACCTTGTGATGTCACATTTGCCATCTAGATGGGAAACGTACAATTGTTTTATAGGCCAGAAAGTAATGGTGCAACAGAGAAAATATGGTTAATTGTGGATTCTAGTCAACTTCATAATGTCAGTAGAATTGGGGGGGGGGAAACAAAGAATTTTTTTAAAAATCATATTCAGAATGGAAAATGTTAAATTTTAAAAATAAAGAATGAAAGAAAATTGTGTCACTATCAGATCTATTACTTCTTAGTTTCAACCATAATTTGAGGAAAGCTGTCATTGTTTTTCTGCATGAATAAGTAAAAATTAGGTAGAATGCCCAGAATGCTACATAGAATATTCTAGATGGTATCCCTGCTTGCTGAAACTGAGGACCTGAAGCACTTGTTGCAGAAGGTCAAGGACTGTAGTCTTCAATATGGATTGAAGCCCAGCATCAAGAAAACAAAGATTCTTACCACTGGGCCAATTGGCATCAGTATGGATGGTGAAGAGATTGAGATAGTTAACAGTTTTAGTTTACTTGGTTCCACAGTCAATGATCTTGGTAATAGCAGGTAGGAAATCAGGAGATGAATTGCATTGGGAATGTTAGCTGTGAGGGACCTCTCAAGAGTACTGAAGAGCAATGATGTCAGACTGGAGACTAAGG
>NW_006399897.1:8674995-8676802 GCF_000299155.1 Elephantulus edwardii
CTTCTCAGAGTCAGCCACAGTTTGTTATGATCCACGCAGTCAAATGCCTTTGCATAATCAATGAAACACAGATAGACATTCTTCTGGTATTCTCTGCTAGCGCTATGCAAATCAAAACAACTATGAGATATTTCAATCCAGTAAGAATATAAAAATTTAACAGAACAGCAAACATCGAGTCCTGGTGAGGTTGTGGAAAAACTGGAACTCTTATTCACTTTTGGTGGTCTTCCTCTCTTGTGCTGTGCCTCCACCCACCCTAAGCACGATAGTGCCCTCCAAAGACTGGTCCCTTCTTGCAACATACCAAAAGTATGTCAGACAGAGCTTCAGAATCCTTGCCTCTGAGGAGTAGTCTGGTTTCACCTTCTCTGGGATGAACTTGTTTGTTCTTCTCTCAGTCCATGGTATATATTCACTACTCTTCTCCAGCACCGCAGCTCAAAAGCACCAATTTTCCTTTGATCATTCCTAGTCATTGTCCAGCTTTCTAATGCATAGCAAGTAATTGCAAAGACCATGGCCCAGACCAAGAACACCCTAGTCTCTACATTTATATCATTGCTCTTCAGTACTCTGGAGAGAGGTTCCTGACAGTAGACTTTCCCATTGCAATCCATCTTTTGATTTACTTACTACTGATACGAACAGTGTTGATTATGGAGCCAAGTAACTTAAGCTGTTAAAAATCTCCATCTCTTCACCATCTATTTTGATGCTGTCAATCATCCCAGTTGTAAGAATCTTTGCTTTCTTGATATTGAGCTTTAATCTATATTTAAGGCCATGGTCCTTGTCCTTCTGCAGCAAATGCCTCAGGCCCTCCTCAGTTTCAGTAAGCAAGGTTGTATCATCTGCATAACAGAGGCTGTTGATAAGATTTCCTCTAATCCTGAGGCCACATTGCTACTTATAGAGCCCCGCCTTCCAGATGATCTGTTCCACATATAGATTGAAAAGGTATGGAGATGGGATACATCCTTGGCATATACCCTTCATGATTTTAACCATATAGTGTTGCCCTGCTCTGTTCTGATGACTGTCTCCTGGTCCAAGTATAGGTTTCACCTAAGCATGATCACGTGTTCTGGGATTCTCCTTCTCAGAGTTAGTCACAGCTTTTGTTATCCACACAATTAAATGCCTTTGCATAGTCAATGAGACACAGATAGACATTCTTCAGGTACTCTCTGCTTTCAGCCAAGATCTGTCTAACATCTAAAATCCATCTAAAAGAAGACTGAAGGAAGGTACAGGATCACTGCACCAAAAGGAATTAGCTGAGACAGATGAATTTAATGAAACAACGTGTGAGCAAGAGCCTATGTTGATGAAGGAAGAAGAAGTTCTAGCTGCTCTGCAGGAACTGGCAAAAAACAAGGCCTCAGGAATTGACATCGTACCAATTGACATATTTCAACACACAAGTGCTTCTCTGTAAATGCTCACCAAGTTGTGCCAAGAAATCTGGAGGACAACCATCTGGTCAACTGACTGGAAGAGATCCATATTTGTTCCTATTAAAAAAAGAAAACAAGGACAAATACTGCATGGTCCCACTTTTGTAAAATAGGACTGACATCAGGGTTGGGGGGAGACTGAGAAAGATGGGTTCAATTATGTATACTGCATTGAAACAGATAAGGGAGAAAACTATTTAAAAGGGATATGTGATTAAGTATTTTTGTCATGACAGGAGTCCAGAGTGAAGGCTGCATAGTGGAGTGGACCTGAGGGAGGGTTTGTACAACAATGAAAGAATTTTTCTTTTACTTTTCCAAGAGGGTGGTGTACTAGGGGGGAGGGC
>NW_006399897.1:8676902-8686415 GCF_000299155.1 Elephantulus edwardii
GATGAGATGGATCGATTCTGTGAGTGTAGTGGTGGGAATGAGTGTGTTTGAGATGGTGAAGTTGGCACAGGAGAGAACGGCATTTAGCTCTTGTACGTAGGGTCACTATGAGTTGCAAGTGACTCGATGGCACATAACAACAACATCCCAACATAATCTGCTATTATTATGATAATATTTCTGCTGTTGTTAGCTAATGCTCTAAACAGCAGTTCTGATTCTAATTAATATAAGTCAGTTCTCACTCTAGTTATTAGGGTGCTATCATAAGGAGCCTTAGTGGTGCAGTTAGTTAATTATGATACTAACCCAAAAGTGATATCTTTCTGCCAATTCAAATCCACCAGCTACTCAGAGGGAGAAAGATAGGCATTCTCCTCCTTTGGGATATACAGCCTCTGAAAACCCAGTGGAGGAGGAGCAGCTGTGATTCAATTTGACTCCTCAGCAGTGACTGACTGATTAACCGCAATGGAGGAGATAAGTAGAACCTTCAGTACCTAAGAAGACTTACTTGAGGAAATCACTCATTTATATGATTTTCAGAAATGTTATGAATTCATGAAAACAGAGAGTGGTAGCAAAACACCTCACCTTGCAAAATCTTAATATTTGCCATATTTACTTTAGAGCCATTTTTGTTGCTCTTGTTACGTGCCATTGAGTCACCTACAACTAATGTACAGTCCATCTCACATGGGGTCTTCCACTCCTTTATTGTCCCTCCATCCTTCCAAACATGATGTGCTTCTCCAAAAATAGTCCCTCCTGGCCACATGCCCAAAATATGTGAGACAGAACTTCAAAATCCTATCTGTGTTTCATTGACTATGCAAAGGCATTTGACTGTGTGGATAGCAACAAATTATAGCTAACCTTGAAGAAAATGGGAATACCATAACACTTGATTGTACTTCCTTAGACAAGGAAGCAGTCTTCATAACAGAGTAAAGAAACACTGTAAAATCAGTAAGAGAATGCGTCAGCGATGTGTCCTATCTCCACACCTTTTCAATCTATATGCAGAACAGATTATTCAGGAAGCTGGGTTTTATGAGGTGGAGTGTGGCATTAGGATTGGAGGAAGAATCAACAACTACATTATGCAGGTGACACACCTTGATTGCTGAAATGAAGAGAATCTGAAGCCCTTTATGCAGGAGGCCAAAGACTGTCATCTTCAATATGGATTGAAACTTAACATCAAGGAGACAGATTCTCACCAATGGACCAATTGAGAGCAGCATGTTGGACGGAGAAGAGATTGAGGTTATTAACATTTACAGCTTGCTCGGCTCCATAATCAACATAATGATCTACTATGCTAGAAATGAAAAGATATGGAAAGTGGAGTTGCTTTGATAGTTAAAATGATCATTTCTAGATCCATCTTGAAATACAATGTTGTGAGTGACAGGACAGTATCATATGCATGCAAGGAAAACCTGTTAATATGACTATCATTCATATTTGTACATCAAGAACCAAAGCCAAAAAGGAGGAAATAGATGACTTCTACCAACCGTTGCTATCAGGAATCGATCAAACATGCACCTAATATGCATTAATAATAATGAATAACTGGAAGGGAAAACTTGAGAAAAGGAAAGAAGGATCAGGAGTCAGGAAATATGGTAAAAATGACACTGGAGACAGAATGACAGAATTCTATACAATCAAAGACTTACTCATTGCAAATACCATATATATAAGAAATGCAAGTGATGACTATACATCTGGACCTCATCTGATGGCCAACATAGAAATCAGATTGATTATATTTATGGAAAAATAATTGCAAAAGCTCAATATCAGCTGTGAAAACTAGGCCAGTTGCTGATTGTGGAAGAGATCATCAAGTTTAAATTGAAGCCAAAAAAAAAAAATCCTATCAAATCCACAAGAACCGATGTTTGACTGTGAGTCTATCACACTTGAATTTAAAGACCATCGTAGGAACAAATGTGAGGCCTTAAAGACAAATGAGTGAAGACCAGATGAGCTGTGGAAGGATATCAAGAATACCATCAATGAAGATTGTAAATGGAGGAGAAAGACGACTCATCCATGGCAAATAAAACAAGGTGGGTATCAGAGAAGACTCTGAATATTGCACTAGAGTACTGAGAAGCCAAAGCAAAGGGAAGAAATTAAGAAGTTAAGGAGCCAAATAGAAGATTTTGAAAGGCAGCTCAGAAGACAGAATAAAGTATTATAATGAAATAAATGCTCAAAGCACTGAAGTCAGAAAACCTAAAAGGATGAACTGGTTCAGCATTTCTTAAGCTGAAGAAACTGAAGAAAAAAAATTAAACCTCGAGTTGCAATACTTAAGGATACTGTGGGCAGAATGTGGAATGACCCAGGAAGCATCAAAAGAAGATGAAAGGAGTACATGGAGTCATTATACTAAAAAAGAACTGTCTGACACAGAAGAATTTCATAAAAACAACAAATGTTCAAGAGGCAATGGTGATGAAGGAGGAAGTTCAAGGTGCTCTGAAGGAATAGGTAAAAAATAAGTCTCCATAAATCCATAGCATACCAATTAATTGATCTATTTCAACAAACAGATGCTGCCCTGGGCACACCCAACAGGTTGTCCTAAGAAATCTGGATGATAACTATCTGGCTAACTGACTGGGAGAGATCCTTATTTAATCCCATTAAAAAGAAAGATAACCCAACAGAGTACAGAAATGATCAAATAATATCATTAATATCATGTGCAAACAAGATCCTGTTGAAGATTATCCAAATACAACTGAAGCCATAAATCGACAGAGAATGGACAGATGTGCAAGCTGGGTTTAGAAAAGGTCATGGCACTATGGACATTACACTGATGTTAGATGGATCTTAGGCAAAAGCAGAGAGTGCCAGAGGAATGTCTATCTTTGTTTTATTGATTATGCAAAGGCATTTGGTGGTGTGATCACAACAAATTGTGGCTCACTTTGGGAAGAATAGAAACCCGAAAACATGTAAGTGTGCCCAGGTGGAACTTAGAGCCATTAGTTTTAGACAAATGTGAATTCCACTTATTGATCCTATTCTTGTCTACCAGACAAGAATATACTATAGCCAGTGGGTAGAAGTTGTGAAGCTAAACCAATGACAGATAGTTCAAATCCCTGAATTTCTCTGTAGGAAAAAGTGAGCAGTCTCTTCCTGTGTCATTTATAGCCCCTGAAAACCTGCTGAATGGTCAGCTATGAGTCAGTTCCAATTCAAAACCAGTAAGTGAATGAGTGATGCATGCATGCATTCACAAATAAACTAATGCTTTGTAAATAAAAAAGAATAAATTTGTTACTCTATACACATCGTTCTGAAAATTTCTTTATTATTGTTTTGGGGAGAGAAATTTTTCCCCATGTGGTTATGTAGCTTTTATATATATATTTTTTTAATTCTGATTACTAGTTCAAAGCCTATGAGTCTAGGTCTCTTAGAAAGGCAGACAATCCTGAGAGAAATTACTGATTACAAGCAGACACTCAGTATTACATTCAAATATCTTCAACAGCCTATGCAGAGAGTTAGCTAATGGGAAGAAAAGAGAGACACACATCCACACTGTAGAAAGGTGAATGTCGCATGGTCTCTGTGTCTCTCACTCCAGGACACAGGACTGTGTATAGCTAGACTAGTCCTCTAGGTCTTATACTTGATCCACAGAATTATTATCTCAATGAGAGATGCAAGCATATGGATGCTCAGTGCTCAATGATGATGCAGCAAGATGGATGTTCAAGATGAAACTTTTACTAGGTTAGAGAGTACAGCCTCCTAGGTTTAGCTAGGTTGCAGAAAAAACAAAAAATCACATAGTAAAATACATACATACATACATATGTACAAAAATAAATAAGAAACACCAACCCCCTCAAAAAAAATTCCAAAGAAAAAAGACTCATTATTCTCAGTTTTTATCATCTGATATTGTTGATGTCAGATGGATATTGGCTGAAAACAAAGAATGTCAGAAGAATATTTGTGTTTTCTACTACACTGCTGTGGTGGTCAGGACAATGTGGTACTGGTATAATGACAGAGATATAAATCAATGGAATAGAATAGAAAATCCAGAAATCAGCCCTTTTACCTATTGTTAATTGATTTTTGACAAAGAGATGAAATCAGTTAAGTAGGGAAATGACAACTTTTTGACAACATATGGTGCTGGCAAAATTGGGAAACTACCTGTCGGAAACGCAAGCAAGATCCACACCTCACTCCATACACAAAAACCCACTCTAGATGGATCATAGACCTAGGGCTAAAACGAAGGACTATACATTTCATTAAAGAAAAGCTTAGAATAACTCTATAAGTCCTAATCCACAACATAAACAGTCTTCCAAGCATCCTGAAAAATCTACACCAGGAGAGGATAAAATAGACTAACGGTACCTTCTAAGAATCAAATCCCTATGCACATCTAAAAACTTCTCCAACAGAGTAAAAAGAAAAGGCACAGACTGGGGAAAAATATTTGGTAATGTGTTTGAGAAAATAATGAAAGCCCCACTTTCTTGTAAGCCTTTGATTTAATGATTTTTTTTATTGTCAATATTACTTAGATCTAAGATGGATCTTTCCCTGGTTTTGTTTTACATTTTTCCTTGCTGATATTATATTTTTAATATGGTCTCTGATAAGCACTTATATCCTTTCCCCAATTCTTAATTGGCTTAAATGTCTCTCTTTTTTAATTTTCTTTTATACTGGGAGTGAAAGTATACAGATAAAATTGGTATCCCATTCAACCATTCTTGGACACTGTTTTTAGAACTTCAATTCTAATTGTCACAATGTAATCACACTTTTTGCTTCCTGACTGTGATTCTCATTTCCATGAATCCCTCTATCCTTCCCCTTCCTGCATTCTGGGCTTTATCCCTAGACAAATACTGCAATCATTTTATTTAAGGCTGGAGAAAATTCTTTACCATGTTCTTTTCCCCAGAGATATTCTATATGCAATGAATTCTATTGGTTATCTATATTCTATTCACTGCCATTCTGCATCAGTTCCAATTCATGGCAACCCTATGTCAGATTTGTGAGGTGTGATTCTTTACAGGGTGATACTGGCCATTGTTCTCTGTGAAGCTGACTGAAACTTATCAACCTCTCAGTTAGCAGTCATATAAGTTACCATTTTTCTTAGGGTTTTATAACATACAAAACTCAGATTCAAAAAAAAAAAAAAAACAAAACTCAGATTCAAATTCAACTGACCCTCCAGCAGAGTTTCAGAGGCTGTTTATCTCACAGGAGGAGATTGACCAACTTTCTCTTGTAGAGTAGCTCCTGGAATAGAATAATCCACCTTTGATTGGCAATGAAGCTTCCTAACCACCAGACGACCAGATCTCCCTGCTAGAATTTTAATTTAGACTTCAATCCCACTCTCTTCTCGATAGGGTCAAGTTGATATCATATTCTGGTTCTTCTGAACTTTATATTGAATGACTCTTTTTATTAGTGTAAAAGAAAATCTCTTAATATTCTGGAAATGCCAGTGATTAGAGTTTACTTTGCAGGATCCAGGAGCAAAGCCTAAATTCTCTGAATAGTTTTTTACCCATACTTAACTTTAATATCTGATATACTTCGGACATGTTGTAAGGAGGGACGGGTCCTTGGAGAGGGACATCATGCTTGGGAGGATGGAGGGACGGTGCAAAAGAGGAAGACCCTCTATGAGGTGGATTGATTCAGTGACTGGAGTAATTGAGATGAGTGTGTCAGAGGCAGTGCGATTGGCACAGGATAGAGCAGGGTTTAGGGCTGTGTACATAGGGTAGCTATGAGTCACAAGTGACTCGACGGCACAGAACAACAACAACAAACAACCTTTAAAAGTCTGAACTTTTCTTGTTCTGTTAAATAAAATTATTATCATCCTGTTGTCCTGAAATATCTCTTATTATTTTGTAGTAAGTTTGTATTTGTTCTTTGGTCTTATTTTTCAGTATAATTTAAAGTACAAATTTACATTTTGTGTATGAAGAGGAAGGTCGATAAAGGGGAAGGATTGACACAGTGACAGTGACAATGGGCTCAAGCATGACAAAGAGCATGTGTGTGGCACGGGATAAGAAAAGGTTCTGATCTCTTGTTCACAGGGTTGCTGTGGGTTATAGTTGACTTGACAGTACCTAGCAAAACATTTAGAGAACTAATTTTGCGTACCCCTCTGCAATTCAATGCCAGCATTCTGACTTCTTCTTAATATTACCTCCATTGCCAGAAATGTATTTCCCTGTAGGTTCATCAATAAGCTTCCAGACACCCCTTTACTATTATTTTATGGCTTCTTTGAGCATCTCTCCCAAATAAATTAATTGCAGCTATAACTTTGTTCTCAGAAATCTATAATATTCATCTCTTTTATACAATTTATTTTCTTGCATTATGATTATATATTTGTGTATGTGTTTGTGTATGTATGCAGGCACCATAGGCCTTTGATAGATAATGTATTGAATGCATTTTAGTTTTACAAAGCAATCAATAATTTAGCAATTCAGTTTCACTGTCTAACACTAGAAGCCCCAGAAGAATTATTACAAGCAAATAGAGTATTTCCTAACTTTCAAAAATATTTTAATTCAGTCCCATGTTAAAGTACTTCAATAAATTTTTCAAATAGGATCACAGGCAATTAAGTCTGTAGTTGAAGAGTTTTAAAGTGAAATCATATCTTAGGTGGTAATTAAGTTGTAAATTTGGTAAATATGAATATGAATATTAATATAAATACAGTGAAATGAGCCTGGAAAATCCTATATACCATCCATAAAGAATGTTAATGTGTAATTGTCTGTGCTATAGTCTGTAGGGAATTTCACTGCTAACCCAGAGGGTGACCCCTCTACACCATCAGCTCCATAGAAGAAATACATCCAGTCTCCTCCTGTGTAATTTAGCCTCCCAAAGTCCTCTGGAGAATCAGCTATGGGTCAGTTCTGACTTGACAGCAATGAGGTTGAGATTTGAGTATTATACAGAATGTATAAAAAACAATAAATGTATACTATTTATACACACACACACACACATATCACAGGGGAAGGATGTGATTACTCCCATGCTATTACTACCTTTTAAAACCCGCCAGAGGGTCAGCTATGGGTCAGTTCCAATTCTACAGTACACAACAACAACAGTGTGCATATACATGGATAGATAGATGATAGATGATTGATAGAGAGATAGAGAGATAGATAATCAATAGATCGTTATTGTTGATTGCCTTTGAATTGAACATGAATCGGCGACCCTATGAACAAAAGGTCTGAAGCCCCTCTACAACTATCAACATTTATCAAAATTCATAGTTTCCAGAGGCATGTTGTTTAAGAAGTGGATGCCACTCCTGCTTCCAGACCTGTCATAGAATGTTATTGGTTGAGTTGCCTGTGACGCACAGCGACCTGAATCCTTTCCTGTCCTGAGCCAATCTCACTAATTCTGACACAACAACCCCCATTGCCCCAGTTACTGTATCAGTCCATCTCATCTGGGATCTTCCTCTCCTGTGCTGTTGGTCCACCCTTCTGAGCATGATGTCCTTCTCCAAGGAAAAAAGGAAAGGAGTGCTTTATGAGTAGGAGTGTGGCATCAAGATTGGAGGAAGACTCATTAACAATATATGATATGCAGATGACATAACCTTGCCTGCTGAAATGGAAAAAGACCTGAAGCATTTGCTGCAAAAGGTCAAGGACTATAGTCTTCAATATGGATTGAAACTTAACATCAAGAAGACAAAGATTCTCACCACTGGGCCAATTTGTAGCACCATGATAGATGGAGAAGAGATGGAGGTTGTTAACAATTATAGCTTGCTCAGATCCACAATCAACACTTTGGCACCAGCAGTCAGGAAATCAAAAGATGAATTGCATCAGGGAAAGCTGCTGTCATGGACCTCTCCAGAGTGCTGAAGAGCAACAATATCAGGATAGGTAGGTAGATGATAGATAGATAGATAGATAGATAGATAGATAGATGGATAGATCGATAGATGATAGATAGATAGATAGAGATCAGGGAGCTCTAGTAGCCTAGTGGCACAAAGCTGTGCTGCAATTCCAAAGACACACGGTTAGAATCTACCAGCTGCTCCATGAGAGAAGGATTCCCACACAATTAACTGTGTCTGAAATATGGGTTGGTTCCAATTCTATAGTACACAACGTGTGTGTTGTGTGTGTGTGTATATATATATATATATATATATATATATATATATATATATATGTATTTTGGAAGCAGGAGTGGCATCCACTTCCTAAGCAACATGCCTCCAGAAATTCTATGAACTTTGAAAAATGTTGATATTTGTAGAAAGGCTTCAGGCCTTTTATTCATAGGGTCATGCTTAACTCGAAGGCAATCAACAACAACAACAATATATACATATGTAAACATGCACACACATATATATGGTGGTGGTGCAGTGATTTGAGTGCTCAGCTATTGATAGGTCAGGTATTAGAATTCATCAGCTGCTTTGGCGGCAAGACAGCAGTCTACATCTGTAAAAATGTATAACCTTTCCCATGAGGAATTTCCAGTATATCCTATTAAAGTTGATATAAGTCAGAATTGATATAAATGAGTTGATTTGTTTTTATCTAGCATTTTCAGTTTAATAGAGTTGATTACTTAAAATTGAATTTTCAGGTTATTCCATTCATTTACAAATATTTGTTGGCTTTCTACTTGTGACATGTACAGAGATCTAAACATGTGGAATCTCTTGATCATCAAAGCAAAAAACTTATGAAAGTGAAATGTTAGTAGATGAATGCTGGAATACAGTAGCTATTATAATGTTCATAATATGTTAAATATAGGAAATTAGCCATTGTAAAAAAAAGAAAATGTAGTAAGAAATACAAAAAATAAAGGATACTAAGAAATATTTTAAGAATAGTTTATAGGAAGTGACAAGAGTGATAGGAAGGAAAATTAAACTAAGTTGCAAGCTTAAATCAGGTTAAAGCCGAGCCAACCTTAATGATTTAAATAAAATTGTAATTGACAAATATGGCACAATTTAAAATTAAAAGTAACTGCTGTAAGCATCCATTAGGAAACAGAACAAGGTATGAAGCTGACAATTGATCAAGAAAATTGTCAGTTATCAGCAGTGAAGTCAAGTTCTTTGAGATCAATATCCTAGGCATGTTATTGTTAGATGCATTGAATTGCTTGTGACTCCTAGCAACCCATCTACAACAGCTTTGAACCCTGCTCTCTTCTGAGCCAATCTTATTGTCTCTGACACACCTAACCCCATTATTACAATTACTGAGTCAATTCTTTTATACAGGGTCTTCCTCTCATTTTTTTTTTTTTTGTTTTTGGTAGGTTTGTTTGTTTGTTTTTTAATTTTCTTGAAATTTTACAGAGACTTTGCATTTCCATTTTTGCATTTTCCTCCCTGCCCTCCGCAGTTCCCAGTTCGCTTTTCTCTTTGAAAAGTGGGGG
>NW_006399897.1:8690055-8714187 GCF_000299155.1 Elephantulus edwardii
GGAACAGCACATCAACAGGGAACTGCCAGATGTGCAGGCTGGGTTTAGAAGAAGCCATGGTACTAGGGATATTGTAGCTAATGTTAGATGGATCTTACCTGAAAGCTAAGGCATAGTTGGCTGAAAGGATCTTGGCTGAAAGATTTTGGCCAGAGTTGTTGTTATTGCATTTGTTGTTGTTGTCATCAAGTTGAGTATGACTCATAGCAACTCTATGAATGACAGATCTGAACCCTGTCCTATCCTGTGTCATCCTTACAATCTCAGATACACTTGAGCGCTTTGCTGCAGTCAGTATGTCAGTCTACCTTCTTGAGGATGTTCCTCCTCTTTGCTCTCCCTCCATCTTTTCAATCATGATGTCCTTCTCCTAGGAACAGCTTCCTCTAGCAACCTTCCCGAAGTATGAGAAAGAAAGCTTCACCATTATTGCCTCCAAGGAGCACTCTGGCTTCACCTTCTCCAAGACATCTCTCTCTCTCTCTCTTTTTTTTACTTCCTTTTCTGGAAATCTGTGAGTTCTTCAGTACCTTCCTCCAATACCATAACTCAAAGACATTATGTTATCTTCTGTCATTCTTATTTACATTGTCCAGCTCTCAGGTGCATAACAAGTGACTAAAATGATCATGGTATGAATCAAGTGTGCCTTCGTCCTCAAACTAACATCACTGTTCCTCAGTGATTTGGAGAGGTCCCTGACTGCAGACTTTCCCAGTGTGATATGACTGCTGGTACCAAGTGTAATGATTATAGATCCAAGTATGATGAAGTCATTCATAATTTTTCAATCTTTTCTCCATCTATAATGATGTCATCTATCAGCTCAGTAGTGAGAATTTTTGCTTTTTTGGCATTGCAATCTGTATTCAAAGCTTCAGTGTTTGATCATCTGCAGTAAGTATTTCAAGTCTTTCTCATTTTCAGCAAGCAAGATTGTGTTACCTGCTTACCAAAAGTTATTAATGAGTCTTTATAATTTTTAACTTCTCAAATAATTCTAGGAATTAGCTAGCTGTAATAGACTGTTACTGGCAAATTTGAGTCTGGCAATCATATCATATATTGTGTTAGGAAAAACAAATTGAAGACTACTTGTTTTGATCATCAAAAAATACCTTAGATATTTTTGAAAATGCAACATTCTTAATGATAAGTCAATAATTCATTCATCAAAGTGGAAGATGGGAAAATGCAATTATTTTTCAGATTTACACATCAAACATATGCAAAAATAAAGTTTAAGACTTTTATGAACTGCTTCAGTCTGAAATTAATCAGATAACAATAGAATCACATTTCATTAATAACTACTGCTTATTTAAAAAAAATAACTACTGCTTATTTTCATGGAAAAGTTGCAAACAAAGAAAGAACAAAAGCTGAGAAATATAATGTTAGTAATAGAAACAATTCTGGGGATCACACAATAGGATTTTGTTAAACCAAAGACTTACTTATCTGAAATAATTTTTTCAGCAACACATTGTGTAACTAAATTTACATGTAGACCTCACTAGATGGGTTACACATGAATAAAATTGACTATATCTTTGGAAAGAGATAATACAGAACCTAATTATAATCAGTCAAGATCATGTAAATCCATTGTAAATAGTTTTTATATTTAGAAATAAGAACATTTACATAAATTTGAGCAGAAGACTTTAATAATATGACAGAATATTAAAAAGAGTATTTTCTAATTAGACATTAATAAGTTGAAGTAGACTGTAAGGTAGACAGGTAGATAAAGGAGTTATTGCAATAATTCAGGTAGATATGGTGTTTATACCAGTCAGCAATGAAGAAAAATTGAATGAGATGCGATGGCTATATTTCAAAAGCAGAGTAAATAATCAGTAGAATTTCCTAATAGTTGATAAATTATGAAAATGACAAAAATGCTAGTAACCTCAAGATATCCAACCTTGTTGTTGTTTTTCTTATGTGTCATCAAGTCACCTGAGACTCACAGAGACCCTGTGTACCACAGCTTTGAACCCTGCCCTAATCTGAGCCAATCTCATCATCTCCAATAGACCCAATTCCACATCTCCAGTCACTGAGTCAATCCATCTCATCCTGTGTCTTCCTTTCCTGTGTAGTCCCTCCACCCTTCCAAGCATGATGCTCTTCTCTAAGGACTAATCCCTCCTGGCCACATGCCAAAAGTATGTAAGACAAGCTTCAAAATTCTTGCTTCCAGAGAGAAGTTTGGTTTCACTCTCTCCAAGACTGACCTGTTGGTTCTCCTGGAAGTCAACATTATATTCAGCACTCTTCTCCAGCACCACAGCTCAAAGGCATCAATTATTCTTCTGTCATCCTTAGTCATTTTTCAGTTCTCTAACACTTAGCAAGTAATTTTGAAGATCATGGCCAAGTGAGGCATATTTCAGTCTCCAAACTGACATTGTTGCTTGTTAGTACCAGGAGAGGTTCCTGACAGCAGACTTTCCCAATGCAGTTTGCTTTTGATTTCCTGACTGCTGGTGCCAAGAGTGTTAATTATGGAACCAACCTTGGAAAGACATTTGTTGTCTGAAAATAAAAAGAGAGGAACACACTTGATATTTCTCAAATGGAAAAACAAATTCAAGACTCAAGTTGCAATACTGAAGGATGCTGTGTACAAAATCTTGAATGAAATATATTCACACAATGTATACAATTCTCACAAGGGCACACAATTGAATGTGGTACATTCACACAATGGAATACTATGCAGCACTAAGAGCAGGACTAAAGAGCATTCTGCTGAGTGAAATAACTCAGTCTCATAGACACAAACTGAATACGATCATTATTGTAAAAAAAGAACAATAACTAGTAAAATATGTATGAGGACCCAAGGGGGAAAGGAGTGGAAGCAGAGGGGTGAAAATGGGTAGGGACAAAACCACAGGGTTGCATAATTTGTTGGGTGGAGGGAGGAGGCAAAGGAAATGAGAACGATCTGCAAGGAACTGGAAAAGACAGGGTCATGATGGGCATAGTTCATGACTATTAACTTTATAAAGCATAATGCATGGTAATGATTGTATGAAACTCAATCTGAATTAAGAATAGTGTGAAATACAATGTATGCGAACTTTGTAAGCAAACCAATCTTTTAAAAACAACTTAAAAATTTGGAAAGAATACATAGAATGACTGCACTAGAAAGAAGTGGCTATCACAGAACCATTTAAAGAAATACATGATCAGGAACCAATGGTAATAAAGGAAAAATTTCAAGCTGCAGTAAAGACATTGGTCACAAATAAGGCCCTAGAAATTGATGAGATAGCAATTGAAGTGTGTCTTTAGTTTTTAGTATTATTAAATATAACTACAGAATAAATGTGGAATAAGCTTGACAAATATAATTAATTAATTAATAAATATAATAAAATATAGAATCAAATCACTATGAGTCTTACTTTACTTGAAGATACTTAACGCTAACAACAGCTGAATCAATTGGCTTAATTTTCCTCAGGGAAAAAGTCAATCTTCAACAACAAATTGGACATTCAGGGAAATAATATACTTCTAGAACTTTTGGTCTATTTAATAATTATAAAGAATCTCTTCATTTCCTTTAGTTATCATGAGGATAACTGTAACCAATAAGTAAATTTTGGTAGGAAAGTCAATGGTGATAACATTTCAACATGTTATAAACACACCCAATGGCATTGCCAAGTTTTAAATCTACTTAGATTTTTGTTATTATTTGGGTTAACACCATTTTCAGAGAATGATTTTCCTCACTCTTTCATTCTTTTTAGTATTGTAACTTATGAACTCTGTTTCCAGGGGGAAAATTGACATATAATAAAAAGATTAACTGACCTACAAAACAATGTACATTTAAAGTTGTCCTATTTAATGAAAATAGTATCCTTCAATGTGGATCCTCAGTTTTCTCTTTTTATTCTATTTTTGTTTAGGTTTTTTTGTGTTTCTTGTTTGTTTGTATGTTTGTTTTTTAGGTGGTACTGGCTCCCATGATTTGGGACTTTGCTTCCCTCGATTTCTTATCTATATCATAACTTATTTTCTATTTATTCATGACTTTTCCCTTTATTGTTACTACTTGAAGTCTAGCTCTGAATTTCTATTCTGCATCTCACAATGTTACTCTGCTCCTAATGTCTTTTGAAATTCTTTAAATGTAGTACATGAAAGAAGAATGAACACTATTCCTTAAACAGCTGTCCCCAAATTACCTTTCTTTTTTTTCAAATTCAGTCCTTTAATCTAGATCAAACTTCATATCACAATATTAATTTCTTAGCCATATTGCCTTGAAATGAGTTATTTCTCCTCTGTATTCTAACAATAGTAATCATCTACATAATTTATTAGTCAATTAATACTGTCCTGCCTGTTACTTTTAAATATTCATGTCTGTGTAAGCATCTTTATTCATTTAACTTTTAATGCATTTATGCATTGATGATTAATTTGAATGGAAGCCCCTTGGGGGCCAGGTTGTATTTTGTACATGTTTATAGGTCTAGTGAAAATCATCACCGTATCTTCCATTCCATGATTATTTAAAGGGTATTTGCCAATTGGTTAATAATGTTTTTCACTCTAATTCTATCACCGACTATCCACTATTACTTTGAGATTTAAAGAAGAATTTTTTTTGCATTTGCAAAATGAAGTTAATAGTGTATAATAACATAGTTACTTTACATGGCAATTTGTACCAAATAGAATAGTAATATGTAAAAAATACTATAGAACTATAAAATTATATTATGAAGATTTTATTAGAACTATTCATCATATACTTTACAGAATAAAGCAAGCAGATTTTGGGAGGTGGGATTGTTTTAGAACTGTTGTAGAATTAAGGGTAGGGCCATAGTCTATCTGACTGGATGGAGGGAATCTAAGAATAAATGATGGAGCTTAGTTTGAGTTAGAAAATATAGACTTGATTCTTTATATTGGGAAGTAGGGGTGGCATTAAAGTACTGGAACAAGAAAACATCGTGAATTATTTTTGTTCCTGTGAAAAGAGATTTTCTGTGTGCAGGGATTGTTCTTAACCATGTATCCTCATGTTTGCAGTTAGCTTTTTTCAATGCAAGAATCTGCTTTCTATTTTTTCAATACAGCATATTTCTGTTTTTTCAGATATTTCCTGAATGTCAATCTTATTATTATAGTTGGTCAATCATCACCATAAATAAACCCTACATATGTATTATCTAATTTTGTCACAGCTTTCTAACAATTAAAAATAGCTATTTTTAGTATATTGAAGAGAAAAGAGTGAAAAAAATCTATATTATAAATGTCACTAAGTAATTATATTTTCTAACATGTGACACAAACAATAAAATTTCTGTTCTATAACTTTGAATTCATAGTAAGAAATATGTACATTTATTCTTTGTTGTCTCTTTATATCCACAGCTATGAACTTGCAAGGTTAAAAAATTAGTTACAAAATAGACACATCCATTTGAATTATACTTAGTGGATGTCAATGTGAAGTTACTTACTATAAAAGTAAAGAATATTTTTAAAATTTTTTTAAAGCCAAAATGTACAAATAAGGTAAAATTTAATACCTTTTTCTCCTGTCACTGGCAGACAACCTTTTTATGTCTTATAATAAAACTTGTAAGATTTCTCTAAGGATATATATATATATGTATAATTTACTGCATATATAGATATATATTCTCTTTAATTTTTAAGGAAACCTAGGGAAAATAAATAAACTCAAGTAAGAACTTATTTGTTATATTAGTTACTTTTTCTACTGTAGAAAAGTTCAGACATTTTCTCACTAAACCACAATTTTTTTTCGGCTTTCATATAATTTTCTTGATTTTAAGAAATATAAAAACAGACAATCCTTTAATCAAAGAATTTTCTAAGTCATGTTCAATCTTATGGTACTTTTTAAGATCTATTAATTTGACTATGTTTTCATAAACTATTTTTTTAAATTGCGTGTTCTTATTCTTCTTATCCCAACATCTTCTTAGCAATCGGTGGTAATGGGATTTGCATTTGAAACACTAATATTCACTATATTCAGTCTGCCAGGATATTTCCTTCTTTTAATTTCCATAAATGTTTGTAAATGCCTCTTTTCACCTTTGGGTGAATAGTCAATACAAAAATCAATTCTATGACAAATGAACAACAACATGCTTTATCATATGAATTATTTAACAAAGGTTATTTTTATCCTACGAGGGAAAGACAATTCAAAATCAGCAGCAGTAAAAGTTTAGATTAATTTCTATTTATTAATACTTTTCATGGAAATACATTTCCAAAGAAAGTGAAAACTATTGCTATTTAATTTTTTTAATTAGTTCACCATATGCAACTCTACAAATGACACAGAAGGAAGCTATTAAAAATTAATAGACACAAAAAAATTAATAGATACATGAGTAACAAATATCATTAAGTCTTTAGCTCATGTGTGTTCCTCTCTGTTGTGAAAGATTTAGTAATTTTGACACTTGAAAATAAGTTAACCAAATGGAAATGTCCCCAGTCTGGACATGAATTTTGCCTTCACACAACTTGATATGTCCTGTATGTGGAGTGACATATTTTACAAACAGAATAAGAAAATAGGAACAAGATTTACATCATGAGTTTCTGAACTTGAAAACAGTCAGGGTCTTCTCAATTGCAGAATAAAACCTTTCTTTTTACACATCCACTGAATTACCCGAATAATAATCACCAATACTTTGAGAAGCACTGCTATTTTCTAAGGATTACTTGTTCTGTGACACAAATTTTCTTGTTAAAGGCTTCAGAAAGAAGGGATTTTGTTCAAGGATGACTATCCCAGCCCACAGGGAAATGGGTTTGAATTATGATCATTTATGTACCGCATAACACATGCTGGCAGTCAGAAATCTGGTATTGAGACTTATACATATTTATTGAATGTAAATGGCTTAGCTTTTCCCTCATATAATTTTTCCTTATGATCAGAAGGAGAACATGGTATGATAAGTAAAACTCAGGCCACACTTTAGGTTCTTTGTTGATGGAAAGTTGTACATTTAAAACACTGACTCATCACTAACCCTCCACAGGGTTTTCAGAGGCTGTAAATCATATGAGAAAAGACTGCTTATCTCTCCCCATTGGAGCAGCTACTGAATTTGAACTACATGCCTTTGGCTTGGTGGTGCAACTACTTACCATTAGACCACCAGGTGCATTTGGCAATTGCTTCGAAGTATCAGATTGTCCTAGCTCACTGTAAACTGTGATTTTATATTTTCTCATGACTGAATTATAAATGGCCTTCAAAGGTCTGAAACATTCAAATTACACTTGAACATTATATTTAAAGATAGAGACTTTCCCGAATGGCATTATTTTCAAAGGCATTTACTCTGACAGACTGGTAATTCAGAGCATAGGATAAACTTATTTGGTCACCACAATGGTAGGGCAGTGTATTTTTAGCCATCATTCAGCTATTCCACAGGAGAAAAGACCTGGCGATCTGGATATTTGACTTCCTCATTTTAGATTCTAAAAGACATGCAAAGAATTTTCAAGCAATAAACACTTCTACCTACATGGTGTAAAACAGTATCTATCCAACATTTATTATATATGTTGTTAGCTTCCGTCTAGTCAGTTTTGACTCGCGGAAACTCTATGTACAACAGAAAGAAACAAAACACTGTGTGGCATGACACCATCATCATAGTAATGCAACATGAATGAAGGATTGTGTGAAACACAATGTACCCGAACTTTGTAAGTAAACCAATATAAAATAAAAACTTATTTTAAAAAAAAAACAAACACAAAAAAGCAACCCATTCTTGTAACACTTTGCCAGTCCATTACTTGAGCATCTTCTTGCTTGACCATCTACCAAATGTCAATGTGGCTCTCATCTACAGTAACTGGTCCTTTCTGATAACAGGTTTAAAGTAAAAGAGACAAAATCTCACCATGCTCAATTCTCAGTAGCACTCTTGCTATATTTATTCCAAGACAGATCCGTGCTTCCACCAGTTCTTGGTTTTCAGAGGGCTTTCTCAAAGTCATTATTCCGAGTCATCAATTCTTCCTTGCCCGTTGCCCAGTTTCAGCACGCTTATCAAACCTTTGGAAACCATGGTAAATATCAGGAGCACCTTAGTCTTGAACAACAACTTTTCTAGATGACATTTAAAAAAGATGTTTTCACAGCAGTTTATTCAATTCAATGCATTATTCAATTTCGTGACTACTGCTTCCATGGTCATTGATTGTGAATTAAAGGTGTTGCCTGTTGGTTCAGTTGTGAGAGTTTTTCTTTTCCTTATGTTGAGGTGGAATCCATTCTAAAGACTAGGCTTTTATCTTCATCAGAAAGTGCTCCATGTCCTCTATTACTGTCAGCAAGCAAACTTGTATCATGTGCATATTACTGGTTGCTATTGAGTTGTCCTACAATCTTGATGTCTTGTTCTACTTCCTAGCATCTGAGGCTATTCAGCAGATACACTGAATAAGTATGGTAAAATAATACAAACTGATACCTTTATTGATATTAAACTACACAGTTTACCATTATTCTATTGAAAAGACTGTTTCTTATGAACACAGTTAAGTATTCTGGAATTTCCCAATGTTATCTAAAATGTACTATTACATACAAAATAGAATGTATTATATGTTGTTGTTAAGTGCCATCAAGTCATAGACGACTCATAGCGACCTTATGAACAAAAGTCCTCAACACTTACGTGATTTTCCTTCTTTCTCCAGGTTCATAGGGTTTCTGGAGGCAAACTATTTATGGAAGTGGGTGACACTCCTGCTTTCGCTTATTTTAATTGGGGAGCTCCACGATTGAATTATATCCTTGGAAAATATGAGTAAACATCTTTCTGGTGTTCTCTGCTTTTGGCCAAGATTGATCTGACATCAATAGTTATACCTTTTATTCCCTGTGATTTCCTGACTCTGGTTCGCTTGATTGATAGTTCCTCATAGATGAACTGCTAAAATATATTTTTTAAAAATTATCTTCAGTGAATTTTATTTCCTTGTGACGGTAATGATATTATTTGATACTTTCCATATTCTGTTGGATAGCTTTCTTTGGTGTGAATGTCCTTTCCAGTCATTAAACTTAGTAGTGATCTTCTAAATTTCTTTACATAAACGACAAAGTTCTACCAACTTTATTGAAATATCTCAATTGATATTCCATCAATTCTTAGATCCTTGTTTTTCACTGATGCCTACAGTACAACTTGAACTATTTTATTTAGTACTTGCTGTTGTTGTGTGCCACTGAGGCTCTGCAACTCATTGCAACCCAATATACAACAGCCCTAAACCCTGCTTTGTCCTGTGCAACCTTATTGTCTTTGACACACTGACCCCTGCTGCCCTAGTTACTGAATCAATCCATCTCATCAAGGGTCTTCCTCTTTTGAGCTGTCCCTCCACCCTCCCAAACATGATGTCCATCTCCAAAACTGGTCCCTCCTTGCAACATGTCCAAAGTAAGTCAGACAAAGCCGCAATCCTTGCCTACAAGAAGCAGCCTGGTTTTACCTTCTATGTGAAGAACCTGTTTGTTCTCTTAGCAGTCCATGGTATATAGCAATTCTTTTTGTTCCCATGTCTCTGCATATTCCTTCTGTCATCTTTTGATGCTTCTTGCTTTGTTTAATGTTTTATACATAAAGTCCTTTAATATTGTAACTTAAGGCTAAGTATGTTTTCTTCATTTATTTCAGCTTGAGAATGTTCTGCCCTTCTGCTTTTCTAACTCCAGGATTTTGAATATTCTTTATAATACTTTGTCTTTTTTTATCATCCTTTAATATATCATCTGTTAGGTTCTCTTCATCATTTCTTCTATTTGCTGTAGCCACTCCATTTTCAAACTTCAGAGGTGTTCTTGATATCTTTTTGAGTCTTTTCTTTCTTTCATATCTTTCTTAGGATCTTCCATTTTCTTCATATATAATGTCTTTGTTGTCATCCTATAACTTGTCTAATTTGGGTCATTAATGCTCATTGGATGAAATTTATTCTTGAGATGATCTCTAAATTTACGTCTTTATATTCTCATTAATATGAAACAAACAAAAAATATAATTTTACTAATTTTTATAAAAATACTAGAAATTGTTAAATTATCCAGTAAAATTTGAAGGTCCCTGAAAATACAAATGGAAGTCAATATATGAGGGTGAAAATTAAGTTGTTTAAATTTCTCACAAAAAGCTATTTATATTTATTTTGTCTTAGCCCTAAATTTAAAGAACAGTTCTAACCTTTGCATCATGTTTTTCACTTTGAAAACATACTAAAGAAATGGTTCTTTTTCAATATTAAAATTAAATTACTCCTACACATTACTTTACCTAGTGATTCTTACTTTTTTATATAATCTAATCTATTTTATTCACGTGAAAGTTTAGAAATCACATTGGGTTTTTCAAAGAATCATTCATAGGTATTAACTATCATTTGCTGAGCCAATTAAATTATTACAATGCCTAAGAAAATCCTTATTGTATATTGTGTTTAGTGATTTTTAATGACAATACTTACTATATTGGATATGAACATTTTCATTGTCATTTGTCACCCCAACCACAAGAACAACCCATTATTGTTGTATTGATTCTGACTCATTGTGACCCTACAGTGCAGAAAAGAATTTTTCCATCCAGTTTCTAAAGTTGTAAGTCTTTATAGAAACAGACTGTCACATCTTTTTCCAGTAGTCTAATGGATTTGAACCAGTGACCTTTCAATTAATTACTGTACCACCAAGAATCTTCTTCTTTACCATCATTATATCATATTTAAAGATGGGAAAGCCTTGTTCTAAATATTCTATTTTTTTAGCAGATAATCATAACTTAATATCTATTCTATTGCTTCTTATTTTATCCCCTTTCAAAAACAATGTGCATAGTTCCATTTGTCAATGATAAAGATACCTCTTGTGCCTCACAAGTCTTAAAAAAGTGGATTAAATTTTGTACTTCAGGAATTGCTGTCCTCATCTTCTGATCTTGTAGTTGTTTTTCTTAGATGTTGTTGAGTCAATTATGACTCATACTGACATGATGAACAATAGATCTGAACTCTGTCCTCTCCTGTACCTTCCTCATCCTCTCTGATATACTCAAGTACATTATAGCAATCACTGTGTCAGACCATCTGGGGCCTTTCACCTCTCCAGGAATGATGTTCCTCTCCAAGAAATAGCACCTCCTAACAGCATGTCCAAATTATGTGACACAAGCTTTATTATCTTTGCCTCCAAGGAGTGCTCCAGCTGCACTCTTTCCAAGATATGTCTGTTTGTTCTTTTGGCAGTCCATGGTATATTCAATACCATAACTTCTCCAACACCATAACTCAAAGGCTTTAATTATTCTGTCATCATTACTCATTGGCCAAAACTCAGATGTATAGCAAGTGATTGAAAAGACCATAGCCTCAATAGATGCACCTTATTCTTTAAGCTGACATCGTTGTTCCTCTGTAATTTGGAGAAGTCCCTGATTGCAGACTATCCCTATGCAATGCAGCTCCTGATCTCCTGAATGCTGGTGCCATGGGTTTTGATTGTGGGTTCAAGTAAGATGAATTCATTGACAGTTTCACTCTTTTTACCATCTATCATGATGTTGTCTGTCAATACAGTGGTAATCCTTATTGAAGGCTGTAGTCTTTGATCTTCTGAAACAAATACATCAAGTTCTCCTCACTTTCAGGAAGCAAAGTTGTGTTATCTGCATAATGCAGATTATTGATGAGTCTTCCAATTCTGATGCTACATTTTTCTTCTTCTGATCTTACTTCTACTACTTACTATCTCAAAGGTAATGAGTTTGTGTACACCAATGTTCATAGCAGTGTTATTCACAATCACAAGAACATGAAATCAGCCCAAATATCCAACCACAATTGAATGGATCAAGAAATTGTGGTACATTCACATGATGGAATACCACAAAACACTCAGAAGCAACAATTTAAAAAAAACATTATACAACTTGGAAGAGAATGGGGAGTATTATGCTGAGTGAACTCAACCTCATGAGGACAAATACTGTATAAGGCCATTATTTTTAAAACAGAAGGATAACTAGTGAAACATATGGTGATCCAAGGGAGTAAGGGGTGAGAGCAGAGGGATGAGGATGGTCAGAGGGGAAATCTTAGGGTCACACAATTTGTGGGTGCAGGGGAGGAGTAATTGAAGAAGATCTGGCAGGGATCTGGAAAGACAGGATAATGGTGGGTATAGTTCAATGGTGATTAATTTTAGAAAACACAATGAGAATCACTGAATGAAACACTATGTGAGAGAATAGGATGGAACAATGTACACAAACTTTGTATGTAAAAAAAATATAATTTTTAAAAAAAAAAACATGGTGAATTGAAAATGTCCTGTGAAATCCACCATTTAAAGATAGTTCCTTATATCCTCACGTGAAGTTTTAACTAACATTTAGGAAGCAATCTGTGAAGATTCAATTTTTAAAAAACTGAAATCAATAGTGAAAATATTTTACCATCTCAATTATATCATCTGGGCAATTATCCTCATATACTCATCTGATTTGACACAATGCCTATTAGATGGTCAGTTTCTTCCCCAGTGATTTACAGCTCTGCTAACCCACTAGAGAGTCAGCTATGTGTCAAATCAGATTCGACACAATGAGGTGATTAATCTCTATAATAAGAAAATGAGACAAGTTCCTTGGAAGCCTTCATTGAAAGGCTTATTCTAAACATTAGCTGACTATTGCAAACATCAGTCACATTTCTGCTTATTGAGGAATCACTGAAAACTCTCACATGTTGATTCAACAATGGTGCTCTTTTGTACTCACTACATTATTCAAGACATCAGTATCCTCATTCGGAAAAATGCTTCCTAATGGTTTGTGCACATAAATTTCACCTTTTACTATGTACTTGGGTATTCACATGTTTTATGAATACAATGAAAAACTTTAAGATAGTAGAAGCCATTTATTTTCAAAAAGAGAAGAAATGCCTCTGGGGATTTGGGACCTTTATAACCTCTGAGTATTAAAATATTTTCTCTTACTTTTACTATGATCTGACTAGTGGTCTTATTGTAGTTTGTTTGCTTTTATGTGTATTATTTTCCTTATCATTTGCTGGACTTCTTAAAGATAGGTATTTGTGTCTTTTGTTAATTTATTTCCTTGAACTAATTACCTCTTTACATTAGCAAACTTATCTCTTTACATATCATATTACCACATTTTTTTTCGTTTTCTTCCACTTATAAGACTACTTTTGTATGCCTGTCTTTTATACTAAAAGATTAATTAAAAACATAGCCAGTAAGAACTCAATTTCAAGTATTACTTTTTCAAGTCATTTTATTTTCTTCATATATTCTATTACTCCAATGGAATTCTTCAGTTTTTCCTTATGCTGTTCACTCCCTCTTCCAATTCCATGAATGTATAATCATACGTATTATAGAGTCTTTATGTGCTAACCAGAATGTCTAGATCATCTGTGACTCCATTTTCCCTCTTGATTTTTAGGAATACTAATTATCTATTCATGTATATAGTAATTTCTAACTACAGGCTAAGCATTATGGATAAACAGACCATGTTGTTGCTGTTGTTCTGTGCTGTTGAGTCAACTACAATTCATAGTGACCCAGTGAACACAGATTGAAATTCTGTCCACTTGTCAGTGTGTCAATGCATCTCTTTTGACAACTCTCTATTCTTCCAATCATGATATCTTTTTCCAAGGGCTGGCACCTCCTAACACCATACTCAAAGTCTGTTTCATGTCATACAAGTATGACAACATTCTCAAAGACAATGTTACACCATCGATGTCTCTAATGAGATCTTTGGATACACTTTGTCCAAGATAGACTTGTTTTTCATTTTGGTAGCCCATAGTATATTCAACACTCTTTGCCAACACCACAATTCAGAGGCATCAATTATTCTCCAATCTTCTTTTTTTCCTTTTCCAGCTTTCAGACACATAGATGCAATTTAAAATTCCATGACTTGTCTTTAAAACTGTACTTATGTCTTCAAACTGACAATCCTTGCTCTTTACTGCTTTCAAGAGATCCTTAAAAGATTTGCCCAAAAAAAAAAAAGATATTTGCCCAATCCTACACATCTTTGGCTTTCTTGACTGCTGCTGTTACCATAGTAAACAGATTCTTTTTTTTATTAAATTTTATTAGTTTTAATGAATATTTACAGAGATTTTGGGTTTTCATTCATTCATTGTTGCACTGTTTTCTCCACCCTCATCCCCAGTTCGTTCTTCTTCCCCCCATGTCTGCTTTAATTGTCCAATTGCCACAGTGCTTGTCAAAGCCAGTTCTGATTAATCTCCTTTGTCAGTGTGTCCCTTGCCATTCTTTATCACTCCTCCCTGAGAGAGACTTCATCCTGATTCATAAGGAAAAGGGGATGGCGTATTCTCCTAGCTACTTCCTGCTGAAAAGGGATGCTGTAGGTTTCAGGGTGAAGGTGTTCTCTCACTACTCTAAAGGGCCCCTTTGGCAGTAGGAAACACATAGACTATTATGGAGATTGATTTTGGAATTTAGATGCACTGTTATCAATTGTGCTTAGCCGTACATGTTCATATCCTTGAAGATGTATCATGGAAGTGTTGCAGCCTAGAAGATACAAATTTAACTAACAAGTTAAAAGTGCATGAGTCAAAAATTGAAAAGCAATAAAGAGGTTCTAATAGTGGCACAAATCAAGTTATAGAGGTAAGGTGGTTCCATTGCCATCCTTACTCTAACTTAATTCTTTTTTTTTTAATTCAAATTTGTTATTAATTTCAGTGAAAATTTACAGAGACTTTGGATTTCCATTCATTCATTGTTGTAGATTTGTCCCCTCCCAAGGCTCCCCTGCACACCAGACATTACCCTCTTGGAAAAGTAAAAGAAAAGATTCTTTCATTATTTTACAAACCCTCCCCCAGGTCCCTTCCACCGTGTAGCCCTCGCTCTAGACTCCTGTCATGACAGAAATACCTAATCACATGTCTCTTTTAAACAGTTTTCTCCCTTCTCTGTTTCAGAGCAGCATACATTATTGAACCCATCTTACTCAGTCTCTCCCCAACCCCAAGGACAGTCCCATTCTACAACAGTGGCACCATGCAATATTTGTCCCTTTGTGACTGGGACATTTCACTCAGCATAATGTTCTCCAGAGTCAACCATTTTGAGTAATATTGCATGAGTTCCTTGTTTTTTAATGCAGCATAGCATTCCATTGTGCTAATATACCACAGCTTCTCTGGCCATTCGTTTGTTGATGGGCACTTAGGTTGTTTCCAACGCCTTGCTATTGTGAACAAAGCTGCAATAAACATGGGTGTACATATATCTGCTTGGGTGTCAGTTATGGTCTCTTCTGGGTATATTCCCAGTAGTGGTATTGCGGGGTCAAATGGTATCTCTATTTGCAACTTTTTGAGAAAGCGCCATACTGCTTTCCACAGGGGTTGCACCATTTTACACTCCCACCAACAGCGAATAAGGGTTCCAGTTTCTCCACAACCTCGCCAGCATTTATTGCTTGCTGTTCTGTTAAATTTTGCTATTTTGACTGGGGTGAGATGGTATCTCATAGTTGTTTTAATTTTCATCTCTCTTAGGGCTAGGGATTTTGAGCATTTCTTCATGTGCTTGTTAGCCATCTGAATGTCGTCTTCGGTGAAGTGCCTGTTCATATCCTGTGCCCATTTTTCTATTGGATTCTTTACCTTTATCTTGTTGTGGTGCTCAAGTATTTCATAAATTCTGGATATAAGTCCCTTATCTGATATGTTATTACCGAATACTTTTTCCCAGTCAGTGGCCTCCCTTTTTACCCTGTTGGAGAAGTTTTTGGATGTGCATTGAGATTTGAGTCTTAGAAGATCCCATTCATCTACGTTATCTTTTCCTGGTTGTAGGTTTTCCAGGATACTGGGAAGACTGTTTATGTTGTGGATTAGGACTTCTAGTGTTGTTCCTAGCTTTTCTGTAATGAAGTTTATTAACATCAAGTTAGAACTGACTTAAAGCTAACTGTGCAACAGGTTTTTGAGGCTGTGAATCACATGGAAGGGGAATGTCCATCTTTCTCCCACAGAACTGTTCATAGAGAGGCACTACCTCTGGGTTAGCAGTACAACGTCATACAGACTATGGCATGAGAGCTCCCCAAACTATGTTATTGTTGTAAGGTGCCATCAAATTGACTCTGACACCTAGCGACCCTATGAACCTTGCTCTATTCTGTACCATCTTCACAATCTCTGATATGCTTGAGCTAACTTTTCTAGTTACTATATCAAACCATTTTTTTAATTTTTTTTCAGACCATTTTTTGAGAGTCTTTCTTTCCTTCCTTGACCCTGACCCTTTTATAGCATGAATTTTTGCAAGGATTGCACTATCTTGAAACTATATTATTGTTGTTAGTTGCCATCAAGTTGAGTACACTCATATCAACCCTATGAACAACAGATCTGAACCTTGTCCTATTTTGTGACAACCTCACAATCTCTGACGCACTGAAGCTGATTGCTCTAGTAACTGTGTCAGTCCACCTGGCTGAAAGTCTTCTCTATTGCTGCCACCTTCCAGCTTTCCAAGAATAAGGTCCTTCTCTAAGGAAGAATAGCCTTTCTTAGCAACATGCCCAAAGTATGCAAAATGAAGCATCACCATCACTGTCTCCAAGGATCACTCTGGCTACACTTTCTCCAAAACATATCTGTTCTTTTGGCAGTCAATGGGACATTCAGTACTCTTTTCCAATACTACAGTTCAAAAGCAGGAATTTTTCTTCTGTGACACTTCTTCGTTGTCCAGCTCTCAATGGCATAGAAAGTGATTGAAAAGATCATGGTCTGAATCAAGTGCACCTTAGTCCACAAACTAGCATCAATGGTTATCAGTAATTTAAAGAGATTCTGCATATAGACTTTCCCACTACTTTGTCTCGATCTCCTGACTGCTGTTCCCAAGTATATTGATTGTTAATCTTAATAAGATAAAGTTGTTGCTATTTTTGATCTGTTCTCCAATTGTTGTGATTTCACCTATCAGTCCAATGGTGAGAATTTGTTTCCTTGACATTGAGGTGCAATCCATATTGAAGAATCCATTGTTTGAACTTCTATAGCAAGTGTTTCAAGTCCTCCTTACTTTCAGAAAACAAGGTTCCTCCAGTCCTGATGCTACATTTTTCTTCATAGAATACAATTTCTAGAAGAGTTGATGCAGCATATAGATTTAGTAGGTATGGTGAAAGGACACATCTCTGGCACATACCTTTCTTCATTTTAAACCATTCAGGGTCACCTTGTACTGTTTGAAGAACAGCTTCTTGTTCTAGGTGTAGATTTTACATGTTGTTGTTGTTGTTGTTGTTAAGTGCCATCGAGTCACAGGTGACTCATAGTGACCCTATGGAGAGTCCTCGATGCTTGGGTGCTTTCTTCCTTTCTCCAGGTTCATAGGGTTCTCATAGGCAAGATATTACGGAAGTCGATGCCACTCCTCCTTCCAAAGATTTCCCATGAGCACAATTAAATGTTCTGGGATTCCCATTCTTCTCAATGTTAGCCATAATTTGTTGTGATTCACACAGTCCAATGCCTTTGCTTAGTCAGTAATGCACAAATAGACATTCTTCTGGTATTCTTTGCTTTCAGCCAGGATCCATCTGACATCAGAAACTACTTCCCTAATGGCACAGCCTTTTTTAAATCCATCTTGAATATCTGAAAGTTCTCTAGGAACTGTTATAGCTGCATTTTAATTATCTTTAGCAGCATTTTGCTTGCATGAGATATTAATGATATTGTTTGATAGTTTCCACATTCTGCTGGATTACATTTCTTGGGAATGGGAAGTAATATGGATCTCTTCCTGTTGATCTTCCTTTCTTTCACCATCCCCACACCTTCTCCATGGCATACCTGTTTCTTCTTTTGGCAGTCCTTGGGATATTCAGTACTCTTCTCCAACACCACAGTTCAAAGGCAATCAAATCAAATGATTAAGAACCTGCCCATTGTCAAGGTTGACTCAACACTGAGAGATAGCCGCAGGTCTAGTATCCCATGACCCATTGAGTACTAAAATCTGGCAAATATCTTTTAGTAATCTTCACCCTTAGAGACACTATAAATAATATTTTTTTTATCTTAGCATGTCCCCAACCTCCCTTTTATGAAGTGAATAGGAAGAACTGGTAATTTTCTTTTATTAAAAAGATTGAGATGGTTGAGACTGAGTTGAAGTATAGTAAGTCGAGCTTTGGTTTCCAAACACCTTCATATTCTCAGGCTTTATCCTTCTAGCTTTTTGATTAGAAGCCTTCTCAAAGTTGACTCAACACTGAAAGATAGTATCAGGTCAAGTGTCCCTTGACCTTCTCAGTTTTAAAATCTGTCAAATGTCCTTAAGTAATATGCTTGTGTCCATAATTTCCCCTGTCAGATCTTTACTTCCATTACTATAAGAGATTTACTCTTTTTATAAGTGTTTGACCTAAAGCACCAACCTTTGCAAAATTCAAGAACTCTGCAAATATTACATGAGGGGAAAATAGCTGTGTATTTGAGCTTCCTCAAATTCTCAATGTGTCCTATTCAATAATAAAATATTTTCTGGCTATTATTTTCCTCTCAGATGAGACTCTCTAGACCCAAGTAAGAGTTTAGCATTTGTAAATCTGCTCAGATAGGTTATTCTTAATTTTGTTTTATTGTCTAAAAGTCTGCTAATTTTAGGTTACCTTGGAAAAATTCTCCTCTGTCTGAAATTTGAGTTTCTCTACATGTTAGTTTTTCAAAGTTTATAATGCTTTAAAAATATAATTTTTTATTACTCCTGGTTTGTACAATGGGATCCACCATCTCTCATGACTTTCTATATCCTCTCTAGAAATAGAAGTTTTTTAGTTTTTTAAAATAGATTAATATAGAGCTATGCTACCAAGGTAGGAACAAAACTATTCCAAGATGAAAGAAAATACTGAAAAAATAATTATGGGGAGAAGAAAATCCACAGACATGGCATCAACTTAAAGATACTCTCTTGGGGATCATTTTGATGAGAATAGTTTTCATAAACTGCAACTGTGGACCAACGAGCCTATCTACAAATATTCTAAATTCAGAGACTGAAGCTAATCATAATCACTACTGACATATAATAGCAGATATTGCTAGAAAAAGAAATATAACTCCCATTAAATAAGGAGTTCTGGTGGCCCACTGGTAAGGAGCTAGATGGCTCAAATCCACCAGCTGCTTTGCAGCAGAAAGATGAGCAATTTCCTCTTCGGTAATTAAACTGCCTCTGAAAACCTCCTGGAAGGTCAGCTATGAGTTGCTTGTGCCTCAATGGTGCATAACAACAACATATGGTAACAGTTAAGATTATAGACCTTGGAGTCAAATCATCTAGACTGTAATCTTGGTTCCATCACTTTCCATGTGATTTTGTGCAAGTTATCTAACCTTTCTGTGCTTCATTCAGTGTCTTCACATGTAAAATACAGATGTTTTTGATAGACTTCTGAGAGAAAACAAACAAACAAACAAACAAACAAACCCTAAGTTAACGTTTGTAAATTGCTTTCAAAGGACCTGACACGCATACTTAGTACACACTCTCCCTGCTCCAGTTGGTTGGTTTAATTCTTTAACTTTCTTGACAATAGAGATAATCTGATTTCCATTATATTACCCCCCTCAGAATAATTCCTTATTTGCATTATCATTCTGGGCAGTCCTCAAAATTGGAAACAAACAAGCAAACAAAAATGACCAATAAATAGCTTGGGCATATTGTTTTAAACTGACATGGGGAAATTGCCTTTAGAGCTATCGCAATCCTATTTTCCAAACTCACTCTCTTTTTTCCTTTTTCCCTTCCTGATTATCTATAAATTACATCTGAGTTACTTTTTTTAATGAGTAAAGGATTTTAATATTTCTCCAAAGAAGATATAAAACAAAAAGCCCACAAAAAGATGCTCCACCTCCTTTGTTGTTGTTAATTATTCAGTTCCTTCCTACTCATTGCATTGTTACAAAAAGTGATGCCCAGTTCTGTGCCATCTTCACGGCAGTTGGTATATTTGAGTCCATTGTTGAGGATGTGTTAGTCTGTCTCTCTGAGAGTTTCCCTTATTTTTGCCGACTCTACAAAATATCTCCAATTCCAGCAATGAGAGATTGCTCATCTTCCTGATTATGTAATTTAGCCACGTCTCACCACTTTAGCATTCTGGTTGGACTCTTTTCTAAAGACTGATTATTATCTTTCTGGCAGTATACCTCATATTTTTTGCCAACACTAAATTGGAACGCATCAGTTCTGTGTACCTTTTTCATCATCTAGCTTTTGAGTGTATGTGAAGCAATTGAAAAGACTATAGTTTGGATCATGATACCTTAATCACCAAAGCGACATCCCTGCTTTTTGAAATTTTAAAGGAGTCTTTCATAGCACATTTCCCCAGGGAATGCACTGCTGCTTTGAGTTACTTATTTTTTTCTTCTTTGTAATAACTACCTCCAGAAATCTAGTTATACACACTCTGGGCTTACTTGAGTGACACCAAGAGTTAAACTCTAGTTCACTAACCAAAACATACCCAGGGGTACCTCAGAATAAAGACCTGGTGGTCTGCATCTGTACCACCACAACTGTTGAAAGCCCTGTGGAGTAGAGTTCTACTTGAAGTTGCCATGAGTTGGGAGATGGGTTTTGTCTTCATGGTCATTAGACATTATAAGTAGCCATCTTTTTTTTTTCCTAGGTTCTTGAAGAAAATAATAGATGATCACCTTTCAAATAAAACTCAACAAATGCTGTGAAATACAGGGTTCTGTGCACAGGAGCCAGAATCAGTGGGTTAGCACATTAGTCAGAGTGCAAAATCCCTACGTTGGTTTTTTTTTGGGTTTTTTTTTTTACATTAATCATTGTTACTCCAAAATTAACAGCCAAACTGGTTTGATGCAATTTCCAGAGGCAGCAATACTGGAAGGTTTTATAGCCAATGCACTTCTTTTCAGCCTTATATACGTCCAGAAACTGCTGTCATTTATCAAATCCATTCACAATATTTTATCACCCTCCCCTTTCCTCCAATAGGTAATCCATCAGCTGAGGCTTTCAGAGAATGAAAGTGTGGCCCTACAGGAACTCCTGGACTGGAGGAGGAAGCTCTGTGAAGAAAGAGAAGACTGGCAGCAAATCCTGCACCACTCTGAGCCCAGGGCCCCGCCCCCGCCTCCATGCAAAAAGCCCAGCCTCCTGAAGAAACCAGAAGGGGCCTCCTGCAACAACAGGCTGCCTTCTGAGCTCTGGGACACAACCATTTGATGTGGCCTCCATTTGCAGACTCACAAAAATAAAACTGCCTAGTGACCCCAAGGCCGTCTCAGCAGCAGGCTGCTTTCTGATACGTGCTGGGTTCTCTCTCCATGCATTTACATGAAAAAAGCACACAGTCTGAAGTGAAAATATACACAAGATTCTCTGTGTGTCTGTATGTTTGCGTATGTGTGTGTGTGTGTCTGTGTGTGTTCTTTCTTACCCATTTGATGGTGATCCACTCTAATTTCTGGCTCCGTGTTTAAAGGGCCACGTGCTACTTCCAGGTAGCAAGAGAAACAGCCAGTAAAGGTGCATGGCATGAGAGAGGGCAACAGGGCATGAGAGAAAGGAGCAATTTGTGTGCAGACTGTACAGTTGTTTTTATAGAGTCCAACCATATGTTTATGGTACTCTCAATGGTTTTATTATGATACACTATACAGTACATATATTTTGTTTCTTTGTAGAGTTTGTGTTGTATTGGAATTACAAATCTGATAATTATTTACATGTTTATGACTGTATTTTATAACTTTATGCAATTGGTGGTGCTCCCTTTCTTCAGAACACAGATTTTAAAATCATTTTTAGAAATTTTTTTGTCCTCCATGCCTCTTTTATTTTAAACCTAGGATACTTAACCATCTTTAAGCTATGTTGTCATTGTTTTAGCTTTGTCAGTGTCAGCCCTTGCAGAAAGTGTGAATTGTATCCAATGCTTTAGATCTCATCTGCTAATTAGGAAGCAGTTTTTTCCTATGCTCAGTATTTCAGGATAAGTGGATCGTGAACTCTTCTGTTAAATTTCATCTCCAAACCTTAGCATAGGTTACAAGAAATTATGGAGGCGCTCAAGTTAGACATGTATGGCTTCAAGCTTATGGCTAGTGGTGGAAAAGGGTCATAACCATTCAAAGGTTTAAATAATACAAATAAGTAAGTTGGAATTTACTGGTTTGAGCAATAATGGTTGCAGCACAAGACCACTGTCCTTCCAGAATCACACTGCATGATTTACTTGCTGTATATCCTCAACCCTCCTGTAATGCAATGGCCTGTCTTATTGATGTGCTCCCATTGGCTGTCAGGCTGTTCTGAGTGAAGACATCCATTGCTTCATGTCTGGCTACTTGCAACTTGTTCTTCATACCAGTCTTTGCAAAGTCACTATGCCAATAAAAAGGTACAGCTATTTACGTCTATTGTTTTGTCTCCTTTTTTGTTGGTGTTACTGCCTTTCATAAACACTTGTGCTTTCTGATCCAATAAATAGGAACAATGCAGTGACCTGGCCATGCCTCCCTCAGTGTGTTCTTTATTGATACCATCTAACAATCAAAAAAGGTGTTTCCTACCTCCTGCTTGACAACTGAGTCTCACTCCCTATTTTCCTCCTCTCTCCATGACTTCTGAGGTCCCTGGGTGGCACAGCCAGTTAAGCATTTAGCTATTATACTAAGGTTTAGCTTGTTTGAGCTCATCCAGTAGTACCTTGGAAGGAAGGGCTGGTGATCTACTTCTTAAAAATCAATCATTCAAAATTCCCTGACACACAGTTCTATTTTGATGTATATGGAATTGGTATCAACTCAAGGGCAACTGCCTCTTTACTAAAAAAACAAAACAAAACAAACAAAAACCTCTGCCAAGAAACAGAAGAAACCAACTTTCCATTGGCACATTTCTTCCTTGACCATTTCTAGTATTATTAATTGCGTATTCTAGCCACCCAGTGCACAGTGGGCTAAGAATTGGACTGCTACCAGAGTCTAGTAGTTCAAGTCAACCTGGTTATTTTGACAACCTTGTTGTCAAATCAGTCAAAATTGTTCCTGTGAAGATTTAGGAACTCTATGGGAAAGTCTATTTATTTCCTTTATAAGTTGCTATCAGTCTATGAGAACTAACTTGATGGTGCTAGGTTCAATGGCCTGGTTAAATTAAAAGTTTTAATTTCTTTTCATCCCATAACGTATTTCTTTATCCGGATTAAAAAGTAAACTGTTAAAGCACTGTATCTTGTGAAAAAAAATATTTCAGGTCTACAAAGGCAATAACATGGTGATTTTGCAGGGACCATCTCCACTCTGTCCATCCTAGTCCAGCCCCTATGCATTTAGAGCCTGTGACAATGTGCTGGAGTGTCAGCTATGGGTCAGTTCTAACTCTATGGTACAAAACCATAAGTACATTGAGTGTTCATCCCCAGAATTCTTGCTCTGTGCTTTCTGCAACTATTTAAAATACTTTATGCTAATTATTCTTAAAATTTACATATAATGAAATAATGTTTATTCTCCTTTTCTTGCTGTTAAAATTGGAGCTCAAAGCCTTAATTAAATCCACACTTTTAAAGTCCAAGTCACTTTAACTATGATAGAGAATATTCCAGTTATTTTATCAAAATTTCAAATAAGTTTCCTTTTTTTTTCGTGAAACCAAGATGAAAGACCATGACAGGGAGGGCTGATATGAAGTCTGAGACCTGAGGAACTTGTAAATCTATTATCTATTCTACTACCTCAGTCAAAGCTACACATTGTATACTGGAGATATCAAGACCATGATGAAATATTTAATAGGGTTGTTTGGTGTTTTTTTTCCTCTCTAGTAATTGTTGTTGTTGTTGTTATGTGCCATCGAGTCGTTTCCGACTCATAGCGACCCTATGCACAACAGCTCTAAACCCTGCTCTATCCTGTGCCAACCGC
>NW_006399897.1:8716034-8737670 GCF_000299155.1 Elephantulus edwardii
TTAGTGTTCAAGGCCTCAAACCTGTTCCTGAGATGATTCTTAAATTCAGGTGTAAATTCTAGTAATTACTTTGTCTCATTTAACCTTCGATGACTACTGGAAGTTAGAAGCCAATTTTTGCAGATTTTTAAAATATAACCTCCTAAGTAATTAAAAGTTTTGTGTTTATGAATCCTCCTGGTATAATGGCATAATGTGTTGGGTTGCTAAATAAACCGTCAGAGACTCAAATCCATGAGCTTCTCTTCAGAAGAATGAAGAGTCTTCTTTTATAAAGATTTATAGCCTTGGAAACCTGAGGGAAGGTCACCATAAGATCTCTGGCTGTACTGACAGTATTGATAGTCATAATTATGCAAGACAGAGTCCTCACCTGCATATGTAATGAAAGTACTCTCAGAATGGCTGTCTAGTGATTACACCATCCTTAAGAAAATAAACACAGTCACTATTCACCATAATAAAACATTGGAATGCTAGTCTGCATAAACATGATTTCACCAATTAGGTATGCATGCAAAATATTTAATAATGTTATTTTAATTGCCCTCAGACCATAAGGTATGAATTAGGATACAATATTGGGCCTACCCCATTACATTTTGCAATATAATTGGCATGAATTATTACCTTATAGTGAAACATTGCTCAATTCTATTACATTGTAAAAAAATATTTTCAGAAAGATCACTAAAAACTACTATCAAAGTGTTTCAGTTGGGTCAAATGATTTAAAATATATTTTCTGGGGTTGAGAAATGTGTAATTACACTTTTGAAACAGCAACATCTAGTTTAATAGAATCTTGCTTTCATAAATCTACCTAATAAATGTTAACAACCACTTAAAATCTTAGATATGTGAATGAGCTTCACATATGAACATTACACAACTTGAACAAAAAGTTTATTATGAGTCTCAAAGTCCAAAACAACTGACAAACTTCTGTCAAAATTCTACTGTTTTTAATTTCCAGCCATACATCAAACTCAGGTCACTCTAAAACACAGGAGGTTTGAAACAATAACATTTCCTCAATGAGGCACATTTCAAGCACTGACTATTAATGGCTATAGTTTTGAAATTCCTATTTTGGTGAAAGATTACCAGAATCAATTTCTATTCCAATTCTTAAAAGGAAATTTTCATTAACAAACATTTTTTTTTCAATAATTATATCTACTGCCTCATCTTGATTTATAACCAAACCTGGGAAATCTACAAAAATAAATGTTTTGTGGTTTATCTAGAAAGAATACAGAAATTATTACTGTTATTTTTGGTGAAGAAAATCAATTTTGTACAGTTTATTTCAATCTGAATAAAATGTGAATTTTGTTTGAAAAAAAACCAAAAACAAACATTTTCTAAATAACTGAAAAGGTGAAAGCAAATTAGGTGCCAAGTATAATCTTAGTGCAATTTCATTACATTTCTTTTTCAAATTCTTTTTAGCTGCACATAAAAATCCATGTTCTGCAGATAAAAGCAATTATATTTCCATTTATTATGAAATGGTAAGTTATCTGTAGTATTCCTGAGTTCCCCAAAACAATTATCATTTCTTAAAAAAATTAAAGATATTATCTATACTTCCTTTACATTCTCTTCATTACCAAAGACTTAACAAAACAAATTGTATTACAAAAAAGTATTCAACCCTGCTAAATGTGCATATGTGTTACAAAGATTCCCATCAGACAAAAAAGAGTTTGTAACATGCTGAGTTACAGAATGGAAAAAATTGCCTTTGTACTTTTTTTCACTTTACCTAAGTATTACAGCCCCCTGGAATTTCCCATTATTATGGCTTCAGTAAGTTCCTTTAAATCCAGAATGCTTTGTAAAACTTTAAAAGTGACTTTTTCCCCCCAAAGAATAAGTCTTATTAGTTCCCTATTTCACTTGTTCTAATGTCTCAGATCATTTGTTAAAATATATTTCTATTTTAAATATAAAATTTTTCTTTTTTGTCATAATATCAGTGTAATCTGAATATTATTATGTAGTTTGCCACATATACAATACCAAAAATAAACTTTGATGTTTTCTCATAGAAGAAAATTAAAGGTGCAAAAATCTATGCATTCATTTCAAATGGCCTTTTATAATAGCGCTGCATCAAATGTGTCTTTCATTTTCTTTGAATAGGTCATTGACAGACACCCTGCCATATCTGTTCCCTTGCCTTTTCCTATAGCCCCAGGGAGTGTGTGCTGCTTCAAAGGGCGTAAGTGAGCTTGCTGATGTCACCACTTGGTTTCTAACAATCTAAAGAAAATAGAAAAGAATGAAACTATTGACTAAAGTCCAAGGAAGAATCAAAGCTGTAAAGAACAATGGAATAAAACCAAATTCAAGTTGAGATTTTAATATCTTAATATTTCAGCAAATGAAGAGATATGAGGCCCATGACCTAAAACAATTGGCTGAAGAGTCTATAAATTCTGTCACATACTAAAGCTAAGTTTTCTTACTACCACCATTTTAGAAGACAATCTATTCAGTTGAATTCCATCAAACTGACATTCTGTGTGATGGTGTGAATTACAGTGTAGCCTAATGGTGTCTTTATTGCTAAATTAAATTAGTAGATTAAAAATTACAAAACTAATTAGTATTTTTAATATAGTAAAACAGATAAAAACCAACTCGAACTCTTATCAAGTCAATTTGTCTCAAAAAGAATCTACATGGACTACACAAATGTATGCATACATGTATAGATGTCTACAAATTACCACTGTGTTTTGCAATTGAAGGTCCATACTAAGAAATTCTAGTATTTCTTTGGGTTTAGAAACTTTATAAAAGGATGGCTTTCTATGTTTTAGAAAGCAAGAAAATATCACTGGCAAAAGAGGTCACAGGAAATTTCAAATCTTGAAACATGCCAATAATAGAGATTTAGAAGTGACATTGTCTCATTACTGATTTGCAGTTACGTCAACACCAAGAGTTATGACCTTTGAGCCTCAGGTAAAAAAGATTAACCCCACAAAGAGGCCATAGTTAGTGCCCAAAACATTTAAAAGGCAGAAGTTTATCCACAATGACTCAGAGGAAAAAAAAAACAAAAAACCCAACAAACCCCAAACCTTTCATTAACAGTAATATTTTCTCATTTTGCTCCTGACAGTTGCTCTTGGTACTAATGAGCACATTTCTTATTTGTCTTGAGTCTTCAGTCTTTCCTGTTTATTACTCAAAGTAGGCAAAGTGCATTAACAAACTCAGTAGTTTAAAACAGTAAGTCTGCATTTCTATTTTACTTTTCTTATTTCAGTCCTTACCCTGTACATGTTGACTATAAATGCTCATGCAGAGACGTTTGGCCCTTCTAGCTTGGAAGTCTAGGTCTTTGGAATCCTTTTTATTCAGCCAGGTGATCAGACAATAGAGACTAATGCATGAAAGGCATTAATGGATAGCTTACAATTATCTTCTCACTTCTTTTCATATTTTGTTAGTCATAATTCAGTCATCTGGCTGTACTAAACTGGAAGTGAAGATGAGAACCATTGCCCTGCTCAGTGGCTAAGATGATAGAGATATATCATTTGATGAACAATGTGCCAAAATTTGTCACTCAGTGGAAGGTAAGAAAATTCTGCGTTAAGTATTACTATTATTATTGTGTATCGTCAAGTCAGAACAGACCCATAGCTGACCCTCCATCGGGTTTTCAGAGGCAGTTTTAATCACACGAGAGGAGATTTCCCATCCTTTTCCCGCAGAACAGCTGGTAGCCCAGAACTGTGTGCCTTTTGGATTGGAGCACAGCTTCTTGCCACTAGGCCACCAGAAGTATAAATGCCTAAAAATATTTTCATATTCGTTTTGAGCTGAGTACATATCCACCATCAAAGGTCCCTACTCATCCTAAGATACAAGAAATTCCTTGCATTCAACAGGCCTTCACTCACCTTTGTCCCAAGTCCCATGATAAGGCTTACTCAGGGCCCTACCCTACAAGCTGATGAAGTAGGAATGTTGTTGTTGTTGTTAAGAGCCTTCGAGTCACAGGCGACTATAGCGACCCCATGAACAAAAGTCCTGGACGCCTCCTGTATAACTTTTGTCCTTTCTCCAGGTTCATAGGGTTTCCCAAGGAAAGCTATTATGGAAGGGGATGCCACTCCTGCTTCCAAGCTTGTTTTAATTGGGGAGCTCCACCAAACACTGTCCACCATGGGTAACCATTTTCGCATTTGATTCATCAGTGTCACAGTGTTCGGCTTCACAGCAACAACGAGTGACCTCTGTACAGCAAGTGGACGTACCAGGGTTACATGACCTAGAAGAATGTTTCACCAAACACAAAGGCAGGCCTGGGGGCCATGGAGTAGAGTCACCCAACTTTGGCTTGAGAGTATGACTTTTTGTTCACTAGGCGAACTGATCTCTCTTGTTGTTGGTGTTGTTAAGTGCCGTCAAGTCGCAGGTGACTCATAGCAACCCCATGAACGCAAGTCCTGGACACCTGTATAACTTTGATCCTTTCTCCAGGTTCATAGGGTTTCCAGAGGCCATAGGTTGGAGGAAAGATGAGAGATTCCCACTACTTAGAACTGACAAATGATTCAAGGAGAGGTCCTTGAGTAAGCTGGACTGTGAAACAAAAGCTCTTTCTCATACAGGGAACGCTGAAGATTCCTTTTTGGGTTCTTTCTCTTGTAAACCAGCTGATAAATGCACCCCTATTCCCACTACTGTTTGTGACTCTTCTGATCTGTGAGCATCAGGGAGAATGTATCCATCATCTCTTCCCTTATGTCTCAATCTCTTTGGAAAATTCCATTTGACAGTGCTCTTTTCCACTCCAAACATGGTTAAGGGATCAGTAACAACAGCAATGGCTGAAAGCCTTTTGGAAATGCAGAATCTCTTTCCATCCATCTCATGCACAAACTCTCTGAATCAGAACTTCCATTCTAACAAGATGTTCAAATGATTTACATGCTTATTGGAGCTTATAAAGAATTGCTACAGATGTTTTCGTGCTGGTTTCCTTGTGTGGTCCACGTCTGGTTTTTGGAGACACTCTGATATGTCATGCGTACCAGTAAAGAAGGCTGATTCTAACGAATTCAGTTGCCATGGAGTCAGTTACAACTCAAATTTGACTCCACATATATAGGAGTAAAACCGTCCCCCATAGAGGTTTTTTTAATTTTTATTTTTATAATTTATATGCTTTGTGTTTCGTGCACATACATTTTTCCATATAGTCCTTCATTTACATAATATTTCAGTCATTTATTTTATGATTTTTTAAAAAAAATTATTTATCAGAAGTAAATCATTAGGCTTTTCTTCTGTGGTGCTGCTGGGTGGACATGAACACCTGTCCTTTCTGTTCATCAAGAACATAACTTTTGTCACTTGGGAATTCCAATCATAATAAGCAAAATGCTCATGGTTCCATCTCCAAAACAATTAGTAATTTACCTTGAGTCCTCAAAGGTTTCATTGGAGATCTTACATGTAAGTTGAAGTTCCATTGGCTTTCTTTGGCATGAGCCAAGTTTTGTATCCCCCTCTTTGTTCCCAGTACAATAAGCACATTCCACAATACTCTCGGGGTTCCTCTTGAAGTCCTTCTCGCAAGGTTTCACTCTGACATGCAGCATATCCCAGATGGTCCATAAAAGTGGAGAGTAGTCACTCATAGTATGAGCAAAGATCTCTCCAAAGAGATCTTTTCATCAGTCTTTTTCAATCCTCTCTGGGAACTCTCTTTGTAGATAAATCCACTGAGCATCCCAGGAAGTGTGAAGTAAGGGTTTCTGCTTCATGTTTGGAAGTCTAAATACAGTATGGAAAGGGGCAACTGCTAAACACACATCTTAGAATTCTGACCGCTGTCATTTTGCTATTTCAATGGTCATTGCAACAGAAAATCATGCTGCTCAATGCAATCTGTTGTTGTTGCTATGTACCATCAAGTGGGAACCAATCTACAGCTAACCTTCAGTGGGCTTTCAGAGACAGCAAATCACATAGGAGGATCTTTCTCCTGCAGAGCAACTTTTAGATTTGAATTGTATACCTTTGTATTAGCAGTGCAATTCCTCACCATTAAAGCCATATTAAAGAAACTGTAGTGTAATTGTTTAAATGCTTAGTCATTAATCAGAAGACTAGAGGTTTGAACCCTCTCATCATCTCTGTAAGAGAAATATCTGACAATCTACTTTCATAAAGAGCAAAGAAAATTCTTGGGCAGGGCTACTCTGTCACATGAGGTCACTATTAGTTGAAATCAACTGAATGACACTTAACAATAACAATATATTCCTTTAAGGTTTTTTATACTTGTATTTTCTTTCAGCTAAAGAAATTCTTCTCAGAAGTATTAAACTTCCCTCTATACCTACTTAGCTAAATCATGGTACCATAACGAAAACTTGCTTGGATGGGAATTTTTCCACTGGAGCCCATGTCTAGGACTATACCAATAATTGGTGCTATTCTGTGCCCTTAAGTTAATATTTATTTTTTTTAAAAAGGACAAAAATTGACCAAGGTATAGTCAGAGCAAAAACGGCTTATTTGATATGTTGGAGCTTGGAGAGAAGTGGGATTAGCATAGAGGTGTACAGTGTCCTGATAAGAGAGCTCTCACTTTTAAAAGTAAATTGAGTCCTGCCTGAATGTGAATCTCCAGCTTAGAACAATTGGATTCCAGAGGGGTGGGGGGAGGGGTGGGAGGGGGGCTTATTTACTTGGAAGCTGTGTATAAACTGCTTGGTTGTTTTTTATTATGTTATCAACCAAATGTAAGCTGATGGCTGTTTTTTATTTTTTTAACAATTAGCTGTGAGATGGAAATCTCTTGTTTAAGCACTCAGGACCTGGTGGGAGGATCTTTGTATTTTAAAGTCAGTTGATGTTAATTGTGTTTGAAGAGAACATTGCTGTAAGTGGTACAGCACTTGTCTGTCAGTTTTCTGTACTGAGATAATTTGGGGTTGCTGTAAGACTGAAATCTGTTCCATTGATGTGTCAAATGGCATTTGGATTACCCACAGTGGAAAGGTTTTGGTGGAGTTCCCTGATAAGGCAGACTAGGAAGCAGGATGGACCATCTACTTCATAAATAACAGGTCTTTGAAACCCTATAAACACTTAAGAAAGAGGACAGTTATAGTAGTGCATTGGTAAAGCCCAGATTAAAGGTCAGTTAAAATGAGGAAAACAATAACAAACATTGTTTAATAATTGGAATGTGGGATATACATAGCTTGAATACTGGAAATTGTTAAAAATTAAATGAAACACATGAATATGGACATAGTAGGCATTAGTAAGATGAGATGGACCTGCATTGGTCACTTTGAATCAAATGATCATATAGTATACTATGCAGGGAATGAACTACAAAAGAAGAATGGTGTTGCATTCATAGGAAAAAAAGTCAATTTCAAGTTTGATCCTTAAATACAATGTGGTGAATGATAGGATAATATCCATATGCATATAAGGAAGATCCATTAACATGACTTATTCAAATATCTCCTATATCTAGAGCCAAAGAGGAAAAAAAAATTGAGAGCTTTCATCAAATCTTGCAGTCTGAAATTGAACTAACAAGCAATCAAGATGCATTAATGATAACTGGTGACTGGAATGCAAAAATGGGATAAAGAAGGAATGTTGTTGTTGTTAAGTGTCACTGAGTTGTAGAAAACTCATAGCGACCCTATGAACAAAAGACCTGAACACTTGTATAACTTTCATTGTTTCTCCTTATTTTATAGAGTTTTTGGAGGCAAGCTATTTTGGAAGTGGTTGCCACTCCTGTTTCTAGGCTTGTTTTAATTGGGAAGCTCCACCAAACACTGTCCACCATGGGTAACCATTATCACATTGGCACATCAGTGTCACAATGTTTAGCATCACAGAAATCACAAGTTACCCCTGTACAGTAAATGGATAGACCAGTGCTAAAGAACTTAGAAGAATGCTTGACCAAAAATAATTAAAACCAGACCTGAGGGCCATATATTAAAATCACCCTGCTTTGGATTGGTAGCATCACTCTCAGTCCACAAGGCCAACAGCTCTCTCATTGTTGTTGTTCTTCTTAAGTGTTGTCAAATCGTAGTAGAATGAAAGACCTGAACATTTGTATATATTTCGTCATTTCTCCATGTTCATAGAGTTTCTGGAGGCAAGCTATTTCAGAAGTGGATGCCACTCCTGCTTCCAAGCTTGTTTTAATTGGGGAGCTCCACCAAACCCTGTCCACCATGGGTAATATGTGCTTGGTGATAGTAATGAGGTTGAAAATAGTATGATTGAATTTCGTATTTACAATGATTTATTCATTGCAAATACCATTTTAAAAAACACAAATGATGACTTTACACAAAGATTTCTTCTAAGGGGTTCCATAGGAATCAGATTGACTACATTAGTGGAAGAAATTGTTGGAGAAGCTCAATATCAGTAGTCAAAACCAGGCCAGGAGTGGACAGTGGGTCAAATCATCATTACTCATATGCAAATTGAGGTAAAAAAATTAAAATAAGTTCAAAGGAACCAAGATATGATCTTAAATCAATTCTATCTTAGATGAACTCACAGTAGCCACAACACAAAACCAATTACCATGAGGTCAGATATGTCTCCCACATTCTTGCACCTGTTTCTACTCCTCCCAACATTAATCTTATAGCTCTGCTGGGTCCAAAATCAATTGTAATAGCTCACAGACCACACAAAACCATATTAGGGAATTCAAAAGGCTGTAATCAGATTAGTAGCACAATACAATTGTTCAGTCAGAACAGCTTCTCAAACATGCTCACAGGCTGGTAGTTTAACCTCTTAGTCCTGTCAGTTATGAATCCCCTCCCTCAATCCTCCAACAATTTGTGCAAAATGCTGTTAGCTTTGTTTCCACAGTATTGCAGTCCAGAACTCAGCTTCATCTTATGTCAGGTCTCTGGTTCTCCACTGCTGGCTGCTGTGGCTGCTGTTCCCATAGGCCTTGGTCTGGATAGCACAAGAATCTCTGGCCCCAAAGGATGCACTGCTTTCTATTGCTCCTAGTTTGCTGGTGATGAGATTCCCAAAACCTACCAATGAATCCATTTAATTTTGTGGTGAGTTCAGTCAATCCCTTTATGGATAGTCTAACACATTTTCTTCACATATTCCCACTCATCCTTATGGCAAAGTGGCTAAGAAAACCATTTTGAACAGTAACTTAACACAACAAAGGCTAAATACATTAAAGTGTTGGTATCCTCTCTGGAGAGGAAGATACATGTAAGGATGCTAAAATAATTAAAACATCATCTAAGTTATCACCACTCATCTGTTGTACTGTGGTGGTTTATATGTTGCTGTAATATTGTGAACTATGTCACCAGTGTTTCAAATACCAATAGGGTTACTCATAATGGACAGATTCTTGCAGAGCATCCAGACTAAGACAAAAACAGGAAGAAAACTCTGATAATCTTTATTCCAAAACCTAACAAACTGAAATCCTATTAGAAAGCCCTGGTGGCCTAGCCTGTAGGGAGTTGTGCAGCTAACCCAAAGATGGTGCTCTGGCTATCCAAATCCGCGGTGGGTCCACCTACAGAAGTTGTGCAGTCTCCTCCCATGTAATTTATAAGCCCCAAATTCAATGGAGGGTGAGGTATAAGTCAGTTCCAACACAGCATCGAAGAAAATAAGTGAGTGCTAACTCTGTGGGTCATAAGATAATATTGTATTCTAAAGAGCAGGAAGATAAGTCCCCTCAAGTTTTTTGAAGACACTCAAAATGCCCACGAGTTGTCACAACAGATACTTACGTATCAAAAGTTGTGAAAATGGCACAGGACTAGCCAACAATTTGGTCTATATGAATGGGTTGCCTTGAGTCAGATCTGACAAGTTGGAGACTAACAATAACATCAGCAAAGGATGGTAGGAATATTCCATTCATACTAATGCACACACGGCACACCACATGGACACATCCTAGGTTCTCTGCCTCCTCCTCCTCCTCCTCCTCCTCACAGTGTTGGTTTGTACTTTTATGAAAGCCTAAAGGTTTATTTCATTTCATACTGGTGATTGAGAGACCAGATTCTCAGATTACCACTTTATATTCCTTGAAAAGAAGCATACTCTAGGAGGCATCTGGGCCAGGAGAGTAATAGCTGCTTATATCTATGATTCTTGCTTTATGTAGCCTTCAGGGCGTGTCTCCATTATAAATGCCATGAAAATGGCACATGTTTCAGCTTAGCTGTATTTATTTTATTTGGTTCATGGTTGCTATTTCTTAAACTACATCCTACAACTATCTCTTTTTATTGTGCTGCCCTTCCTGGGGCAAGGGAGGAGGGAATCTAGCTAAATCCACATAGTAAGAGCTCACAGATCAATATTGGAGTAAAGTACTTGCTGTAACTAGCAAATGTGAGCCTAATATAACGTGGTTTGTAGGAGAAAAATAATACTTTCCTGAATATTACAAACCTATAAAATGAATTTATCGCTTTTCTAAGTAGATGCACTATCCAATGAAGTCAAAGGTTTATGTCATCTCCCGTTTAATCCTGCAGAATTAGAAATTACCAAGAAAGCCCAAAAGAGCCCAGCGGCAGCCACTTTACCTCAAAGGCAAAAACCAATTTCCTTAAGACAATGTACTTGTATTACAATTCCTGCCACTGCTGCTGATTTTATTCTTGTTGATAATTATGGCACTACTGATGAAAATGGACTTCCACTGCTGCAGACTTGATTCTGACTGGAGGTGACCCAGTAGGACAGAGGAGGGCTTTCTCCTATGATTGGCAAGGTTGACAATCTTTACAGAAGCAGATTGTCACGTCATTCTCTTATGAAACAGCTTGCGAGTTTGAGTGGCTGTTGGTTTGATTAGCCGCTGGATGTCACTGCGTCATCACAGCTAGCTATTGATGAAAAATTAGCTAAATTTTTCTAGTACTTATGCCAAGAATTTTGCTTAAAGTTTTAAAAAAAAAATTACATGATTAGAGATTAACTCATTTAATTTGTAAGCAAATGCATGAGACAGGCCCTCTTATTCCTATAGGTGATGATTTAAAAATACAAGACACTAGAGAATGCAATCTATGTCACAGAATTTTATACTTGAAAAGTCAAATGGAATGAACTTTGAAAAATTATATGTATAATTGTTGTTGCATACTGTCAAGTCAGAATGGACTCATCACTGACCCTCCAGCAGGTTTTCAAATGTAGTAAATTGCACGTAGGAAATCACCCATTCTTCTTCCATGGAATAGCAGGTGGATTCAAACCAGTTGCTTTTGGGATTGCAACACAGCTTCTTAATAGTAGGGCATTAGAGCTATATATCTACATAGACACACCAATAAAATTTAAAAATCAAAAGATATCTGCAACTTCATTGACACTCTTCTTAACAAATGACGGAAAGGAATAGAATGTTCTTCTTTTTATATATGTTCTGACCTGCTTCTCATCTATACAGCCCTGTCAGAGTCTTGAGGCCGAGTTATGAAAGATTAATACAGTCTCCATTTTGCTCTCTTTCTTGAGATGTTCGTCATCAGAACCTACAGGGCATGGTATCAAGAACTCTTGGTCACGTGAAGGTATTTTACCAACAGCTCCCATTGAGGGAGCTATTCTCTACCAAGATGTTGTTTATTTCTCCAATGGTGAGGTACCAGTCAACAGTCACATCAATTACCAGGCAGGTGCAAAAACTCCAATCTGATGCCAGGCTAAGCCACCATCTGACTATAATTGCAAGAGAAATTAGAAGAAATATCTATCTGATTTCAGTTCACATTCAGAACTGAAGAATTGATAATGATAAATAATTATTGTTTTGTACCAGAAAGGTTGAAGTTTTTTGTTTTGCTGTGATAGATAGGACACTATGTTCGTTTGTTTCTTTTAAAGATGAATAACATATTCTTTCTGTATAGGGGAGGGCATATACCAATTTGTAAGCACCATAAAGGGCTGAATTATGAGTTCTCAGGCTGTTGTTGTTGTTAGGTACCATCAAGTTGAGTATGACTCACAGCGGTCCTATGAAGAAAAGATCTGAACCTTGTTCGACCCTTGAGTCAAGTCTGAATTCTGTTCTATTCTGCACCATCCTCACACTTTCAGACACACAAGAACCCATTGCAGAAATCGCCGGGTCAATCCACCTGGTTGAGGGTCTTCATCTCCTTTGCCAACCCTTCACCCTTCTCAGCATCATGTCTTTCTCCAAGGAATAGTATCTTCTATCAAGATGCCCATAGTATGTGAGGCAAACTTCATCATTCTTGCCTCCCAATAGCACTCCGTTTTCACGCTCATTTTTTCATATATATATATATATATATACACACACACACATATACATACATACATACATGCACACACACATACACACGCATATATATATATATCTTATCTTGGCCACCCATGTTCACTGCTCTTCTCCAACACCACAGTTAAAAGGTTTCAATTCCTTTCTTGTCATCCTTATTCATTGTCCAGTTCTCAGATGCATAGCAAGTAATCAGAAAGACTATGACCTTAATTAGACATACCTTAGTTATCAAAATTACATCATTGCTCTTCAATAATTTGGAAAGATCCCTAACTGCAGATTTTTCCCATTGCAATGTGTCTCCTTATTTCCTGAGGGCTGGTACCACAGGTGTTAGTCATGGACTCAAGCAAGATGAAGCTTTTGACCATTTCAATCTCCTCTCCATCCATCTTAATGCTACCTATCAGTTGAGTGGTAAGAATCTTTGTTTACTTGACAATGAGATGCAATCCATTCCAAAGACTGCATTCCTTGATCTTCTGCAACAAGTGCCCTGCATGGTTTGGATTTGGGAAGGGTTGTATTCTTTCTCCATTACCTATTCAATCTGCATGTTGAGTGCTCCCCTGCTCTGTTTACATAATAGCCTCCTGGTTCTGGTATAGATTCTGCATGAGCACAATCAAGTGTGCTGGGATTCCCATTCTTCTCAATGTCAGCCACAACTTTTTATGATCCACATGTCAAATGCCTTTGCCTGTGGCCCTCTGGCCTGGTGTTAATTGTGTTTGAAGAGAACATTGCTCTAAGAGGTACAGCATTTCTTTGTCAGCTTGTTGTACTGAGATAATTTGAGGTTGCTTTGACAATGAAATTTGTGCCACTAGTTTGTCAAATGCCATAAGGGTTACAGGTTTCGGTGGAGCTCCTTGATTAAGACAGAGTAGGAAGCAAGAGGAGCCATCTACTTCCTAAATAACAGGTCTTTGAAAACCCTATGAACACTAAAGAAAGAGGTTAGTTATAGTAGTGTAGTGCTACAGTCAAATCTCAGGCAGTGTATGGATATTAGAATAGTAAAGACCATGAGTTATTTCTGGTGCAACAATGAATAATTCCAAAAAAAAAAAAAAAGGTGATTTAATAAGTCATTGTCTCATTCACTGAAGAAGATATGGAGATACACAAATTGTTTTGAACCTACCAGGTATTATAAGGGGAAAAGATGGGCAGTTTTAAAATGAGCCTCAGAAACTCAATGAAGTGTTGCTATGAGTAGAAATCAACTAAAAAATTGTATGTTTCTCGCATATAAATTATATAATATAAATGTATATGTTAAAAATCTCAAATGCATTGCCGTCGGGTCTGAACCAACTAATAACTGACCTGCCAGCAAATTTTCAGAGATTACAAGATTGTCCATCTTTTTCTCATGAAGCACTCTCCTTTGGGTTGACACCACAGTTCCCTACCCACTAGGCTATAATTCACCCAGTAACACATGCATATATACATATGTTCTTGCTGTTGGGTGTCATTAAGTTGACTTTGACACACAGTGACGCTATAAACAGATTTGAACCCTGCCCTATTCTCCACCTTCCTCACCAACTATGATATGTTCTAGCCCATTGTTACACTGTGTCAATTTGTTTTGTTGAGGATCTTCTCTTTTTCTTTAACCCTTTACCTTTCCCAGACTGACCCCTCCTAACAACAGACAGTATGTGAGAAGTTTGCCTTTGTTTTTTAAGAAATAATTTTTTATTGTGATTTTAACAAGAATTTACAGAAAAATTGGTTTTCCATTCATTTATTGTTGCATATTTTCCTCCATATGCCCACAGTTCATTTTTTCCACAGTTACTTTAAAAAAAAATACTCATTCAGTGTTTCATAGTTTCCTCTTTCCCCTCACCCTGGTCCACTTTACTATGCATCTCTTATTCCAGACTGTTGTCTTGTAAATAATGCCTTAGATATTCCTTTTAAACAGTTCTTTCCTTCACCTGTTCCAATGCAGCATTTATTATTTATCCTCTCTTTTCTTAGTTTTCTCCCAATCCACATTTCAGTCCTGTTTTATAACAGTGGTGTTATGCAGTATTTGTTTTTTTTTTTTTTTTTTTGGTCTTTTGAGATATTTCACTCAGCATAATATCCTCTGGGGTCACTCATATTGTATAATATTTTATGAGTTCCTTGTTTTTCAGTGCCTTGTAATATTCCATTGTATGAATATACCACCATTTCTCTATCCATTCATTTCCTGATGGGAACTTGGGTTGCTACCATCTCTCTGCTATTGTGAACAATGAAATGATAATATGAAGTATTTCAGAAAACAGAAAAATATGGAATTCTCCCAGACTCATTCTATGAAGCAAACATAACCATGATACCAAAGTCGGATAAAGATACCACCAAAATAGAAAACTATATGCCAATATCTCTGATGAACATAGATGCAAAAATAATCAACAGCATCTTGTTTTATTTTTGAGATGAAGTTTTAACACCTTTGCCTCTAAGTATCACCTTGATTGTACTTCCTGCAAGAAAAATTTGTTTGCTCTTTTGACAAACCATGAGATAGGCAGTATTCTTCAAGATCACAATTTAAAGGCATCAGTTCTTCTGTCATCCTTATACATTATCCAATTTTCTGACGCATAAGAAACAATTTCTTCCATCTATCATGATGTTGCTTATCTGTTCAACAGTGAGGATTTGTTCAATCTATATGCTAAGTAAATTATCAGAGAAGCTGGCTTTTATGAAGAGGAATGTGGTATCAGGATTGGATTGAGACTCAACAGTAGCCTGCGTTATGCAGATGACACAACCTTACTTGCTGGAAGTGAGAAGGACTTTAAGCACTTGTAGAAATCAAGGAACGCAACCTTCAGTATGCATGGCATTTCAACATCAAGAAGACAAAGATTCTTACCACTGGACTAATAGGCAGTGTCATGATGGAAGGAGAGGAGATTGAACTGACAACAGCTTCATCTTGCCTGAGTCCATGTTTAACGCACTGGGCACAAGCAGTCAGGAAATAAGGAGACACACTGCACTGGGAAAGTCTACAGTTAGAGATCTTTCCAAATTATTGAGTAGTAGTGATGCCAGTTTGAGGACTAAGGTGAGTCTAATTCAAGCAATACTTTTTTCCCAATTACTAGCTATGCATCCAAGGCCTGAGCAATGAGTAAGGATGACAGAAAAAGAAATGATGCCTTTGAGCGATGCTGTTGGAGAAGAGAACTGAAAATCCCATGGACAGCCAAGAGAACAAACAGATATGTCTTGGAGAGGATGCAGCTGGAGTGCTCTTTGGAGGCAAGAATAATGAGGTTTTGCCTCGCATACTTTGGACATATTGTTAGGAGATGCTATTCCTTGTAGAAGACATGATGTTGCGAAGGGTAGAGGGCAGTGGAGGGTCTTCCAACCCTCAACCAGGTGGAATGACACAGTGACTGCTGCAATGGGCTCTTATGTGTCAGGAAAGGTGAGGATGGTGCAGGACAGGACTGGGTTCAGATTTGTTGTTCAGAGGGTTGCTATGAGCCGTACTCGACTCAATAGCACCTGACAACAACAGGAACAACTCCCTACAAACTGTGCAACCACCTAGTGAAACAGTATAAGACAGACTAAATGAACACTAGTATCTAAGCTATGCAATCTCATTATGGGCATAATGAGGGCAGGTGGGAGAGGATGCTGGTTTAGACTGGTTTAAGGCTTGGTAAGGAGAAGAAGCTGTGTGAAAATTATAGCCTGTAAGATCCTAATTTTCTTAAACCTTTAAATACTTGTAAATTCAATATATCTTTGCCTGATCTAAAGAGATAAATTCAAAGCATTTTTTAATTGTAGCTTGTTGCCTCTTTTAACCAACTACAGTGTATAATTCTTTCTTCCTTTTACTCCAGTTGAAGAAATTGAAATTAAATAACATTAAAGTACATATTTGAGGTCACCTCACTAGAATGTGAGGTCAGGGCTGTTTGCAGGTTACCATAGCTTTTCAGTATTTCAATAGTAGCTTTATTTACGCTAGTCTCAAGTCATACTGTTACCACATAAAATTATTTGATTCAAGCTTACTGTTCAAAATGTGTTTACAAGTTTTTATGTCATACTTCACATTGCATTGGTTTGAATATCCATCTGTTAATCAAAAATAAACTTTTCTTTGGCTCTTATCAAGTCATCAATGCCAGGTAAAATGAAGTGAAAACAAATTTGCTCTTGCTGCATTCCATTGACTTGTGTTCTATGCTTTCATATAACCTCTAAGTAATAAAACATGAAGGCTTCACTAAAAACATAGCAAAACATTCCTTTTATTTTTAAAAAAATCACACACAAAAGAAGAATCTGTTCTGGAAAACGATGTATTCAAATTTTGTAAATAAGCTAGTATAATATTAATAATAAAATATGACAGAAAATAAATAAAATAATCGTCTCCCTTACTCTGAGAAACATTCCCCTAGAAAATAAAGAAATGTGACAAGTATTCTCAAATTAAAACCACTCTTCAGATCATCAGACTGGTACTAACTGCATGAATGCTTTCCCATTTCCTGTGTTTAATTGAAGTGTGGTTCTTAGGAAGCTATACTGTTAACCCAAAGATGGCAACTCCCTGGAAGTACAAATCCACCAGCACCTCTGCAGGAAAAGATAGGCAACCTTCTTCTTTGCAATTTACAGCCTCCAAAAACCTGTTGGAGGGTCAGCTATGAGTTGGCTGTGACTCCACGAAAATGAGTTGAATTTTTGAGTGGTGTTTAATTTTTTAATTTAAGTCTTTCTCCGTGTTTCAGTGAAACTTTTCTGTAAAGCTCAAACTATAAGAAAAGGGTTCAATGATCCTAAAAGTTTCACACACTCAGAATTGCACCCCAGAGGAATTCAAAGTATTGACAGTAATGTGAGAGCTTGTACTATTCACCTCCCACCTTGGTGAATGACTGTTTATGAATTTGTTCAGAGTTTGTAACATATGAGAAAGAGTTGAGACTACTTGTTCCTCTCTTCAAGCAGATGACGGGAGAAAGAAAAAAAAGACTATAATTTAACTCCCATCTTTGATTAGTCACAACAGTGAAAATAACACTAAGTTAGTTAATACACGGCACTTATAGTTTAACTGAGAAACAGAGCATAATTTTCCCCCCTGTCAAATCATAAAGAAGCGAAATTTCCCCTGTGAATATTCTTATTATATGTGTGTGGGAAAAACAGTTAAAAGCAAGTTCATTTACTCAACCTTTAAGTGTATTTGTTAAGCTCCTCCTCTGTATATTGGTCATGGATTGGGCTTGTTCATACAAGTAAGTTGTTCTGGTGGCCTAGTGGTAAGAAACTGTGCTGCAATCCTGAAGAGACATGGTCCAAAGCCACCAGCTGCATGAAAGGAGAAGAATGGACAATCTCCTCCATGTGATTAACTGCCTCTAAAAATCCACTGGAGGGTCAGCTGTGCATCGGATCTGACTTGATACTACACAACAACCACAATCCATTATATAGTCCAAGAGGAAATGTGAACTAAATAGGGGGGGATGGTTTAAAATACCAAATGGTTTAAAATCAAGAAGGAATGTATACTATACTAGATTATTCAATATGGCTTTTTTTTAGTCATTGACTTTCGTTGCACGGCTGGATGTTGTTGTTGTGTCCCATTGCATTGGGACTAACTCACAGCTGATCCTTCAGTGGAGTTTCAGAGGCAGGAGACCAGACAGGAGGAGACTGGAGACTGTCTGTTCTTCTCTTGTAAAGTAGCTGGTGTATTTGAATCACATACCTTTGGGATTGCAGTATACAGCTTCTTATCACTAAGCCATGTGGCTGGACAGCTGTTTTTGTTGTTAGTTGCCAATGAGTTGAGTAGGACTCATAGCACTACTTTGAACACCCGATCTGAACCTTGACCTATCCTGTCATGTCTGACACACTCAAGCCCATTGCTGAAGCCACCGTGTCAATCATCTTCTTGTGAATCTTTCTCCTCTTCACTGACCCTCCACCTCTCCAAGCATGATGTTCCTTTCCAAGGAATAGGCTCATCTAGCTACATGTCCAAAGTATGGAAGATAAAGTTTCACCACAATCTGTGACTCCAAGGAGCATTTTGCACTTTTTTTCAAGTGTTTGTTTCTTTAGCAGTCTATGGTATACTCACTACTCTTTCAGCACCACAACTCAAAGGCTTCAACTCTTCGTCTATCATCCTATTCATTGTCCAGTTCTCCGATGCATAGCAGGTGATTGAAAAGACTATGGCTGAATCAGGTGAACCCTAGTCTTCAAACTGACATCATAGCTTTTCAGTATTTTAGAGAGTTCCCTGATCGCAAACTTGCCCAATGCAGTGTGTCTTCTGATTTCTTGACGCTGAGACCAAAGGTGTTGATTGTTGATCCATGCAAGATGAAAACACTGACAACTTCAATCCTCTCTCCATCCATCATCATGTTAACTGATGGTCCTGTGATAAAGATCTTTTTTTCTTGATGTTGAGATGTAATTCTTACCAAAGGCTGTAGCAAATCTTCTGAAGCAAATACTCCCTATTCTCCTCACTTTCAAGCAAGCAAAGTTGTGACATCTGTATATTGCAGGTTGTGACAAGTCTTCCTCCAATCCTGATGCCACATTCTTCTTCACAGAGTTCAGCTTCATGAGCTATTTACTCCACATACAGAATGAATATGTATGGAGAAAGGATATAACGCTGACACACATTCTTTCTGATTTTAAACCATGTAGCATTCTCTTGCTTGTTTCAGACAACAGCTTCTTTGTCTAAGTATAGATTTCATATTAGTACAATTAAACATTCTTTTTTTTTCAAAGGTGGTTTATTTATTTATTTATTTATTTATTTTTATTATTATTTTTGTGTGGGTGTACCGTTAAATCAGATCTGACTGGTACAGGAGGAAATTGTGCCTCCTTCCCCGGCAGAGCATCTGGTGGATTCGAACCGTGCACCTCTGGGATTGTAGTTGCAGGTCCTTGCCACTAGGCCACCAGAGCTCCCCCAATTAAGCATTCTGGGATACCCATTCTTCTTAATGTCAGCCATAATTTTTTTAGGATCTACAATTGACATGGTTGTACAGGATTATGGAAATATGGGATGTTTGTGGTCTACCAAAGGATATGTGCTGTCAAGCCTTTTGTAACTCATAGTGATTCTATGTACAATAGCTCTGATTGGCTTTATCCTGAGCCATTCTCACTGTCTCTGACACATCTAACCCCATTACTCCAGTAACTGTGTTACTTTATCTCATCTGGGATCCTCTACTTCTGTGCTGTCTCTCCACCTTTCCAATTACAATATCCTTCTCCAAGGACTGGTCCCTCCTGGTCACGTACCCAAAGTTTTTGAGATGGAGCTTCATAATCCTTGCCTACAAGGAACAGCTTGATCTCACTTTCTCAAGGACAAATCTCTTTATTCTGTTGGCAGTCCATGGTATGTTCCATACTCATCTCCAGAACCACAACTCAAAGGCCTTGCCTTTTCTTCTGCAATTCTTATTTATTGTCCAGCTCTCCGAAACATAGCAAGTAATTGCAAAGGTCATGACTTGGCTCAGGCACACCTTGGTCTCTAGATTGACATCAGTGTTCCCCGGTACTCTGGAGAGGTCCCTGATGGTATACTTTCCCAATGGAATTCGTCTTTTAATTTCCTGGCTACTGGTACCAAGAGTGTTATGGATCACAGTTTCCAAGATATTTGCTCTCTTAATGGCTTCCATTATACAAAACAGATTATCCAAGAGGCTGGGCTCTATGAGGAGAACTGTGGCATCAGGATTGGTGGAAGAACTATCTACGTTATGCAGATGATACAACCCTGCTTGCTGAAACTGAAGAGGACCTGAAACGCTTGCTGCAGAGGGTCAAGGACTGGAGCCTTCGGTATGGATTGAGGCTCAATATCAAGAAGGTAAAGATTCTCACCACTGGACTAATTGGCAGCATCAGGATGGATAGTGAAGAGACTGAGATTGTGAACAACTTTAGTCTGCTTGGCTCCACAGTCCACACTCTTGACACCAGCAGCTAGGAAATTAAAGATGTATTGCTATGGGAAAGTCTGCTGTTAGGGACCTCTCCAAAGTACTGAAGAGCAATGGTATCACTCTGGAGACTAAAGTGCATCTGATACAGGCCATGGTCTTTGCAATCACTTGTTATGCATCAGAGAGTTGGACAATGACTAGGGAGGTAGAAGGGGAATTGATGCCTTTGAGCTGTGGTGCTAGAGAAGGGTACTGAATGTACCTTGGACTGCCAAGAAAACAGATTCATCCTGAAGAGGGTTAAACCGGGCTGTTCCTTGGAGGCAAGGATTCTGAGGCTTCGATTAACATACTTTGGACATGTTGTAAGGAGATGCCAGTCCTTGGAGAGTGACATCATGCTTGGGAGGGTGGAGGGACAGCGCAGGAGGGAAAACCCTCTATGAGGTGGATTGATTAAGTGATTAATCGGGATGGGTGTGTCAGAGGCAGTGCGATTGGCACAGGATAGAGCAGGGTTTAGGGCTGTTGTACATAGGGTCGCTATGAGTTGCAAGCAACTCGACGGCACATAACAAAAACAACAACAATGGCTTTCATTGTTTCTTCCATTGTTTGTATCTTCTTCTGTAGCTGTTCAAGTAACTCCATATCAATGTATTTCTTTTGGTTTTCTCTATTATTCAGACTGCTACCTTCTTAAAGTCATGTTAATCTTTTCTTAACAGATGTTAGATTATTGTTAGAATATCACAGGTATGGTAATGTTTTGTGGAGGACCTGCATATTGGTGCTCCCCTCCTGTCTTCCCAAAGCGGGGTGACTGTGGTTCTGCAGAAACTGCTCCACCCGACCTCTTCCACTCGGCTTTAAGGAACCCCACGTGATGTAGCTAGTCAGCAGTGTTCAGTATCAATGTATGAGACAGTTCAGTGGTGGGTCCTTGACTTCATTCTTGTACTAGTTGTAATATCTTGACAAGGTTTTGCATAATGATGATCTCTCTAATCTGGAAATGTTAGAAGGCCAAAATATTGGACGTGAGGCATAAGGAAGGCTTGGGTGTTGCTCTGTCCAAGGGAAATGGGCTGGTCCCTCTGCAGGTTCCCTCCCCTTTTGCATGAGCTGGGGTGTGGGGGTCGGAAATGTATCGCTCACTAACCTGTGAAAGGAAAACCTGGTACCAAAAGCACTGATAATAGAGCCAAGCAAGCTGAATTTCTTAACAAACTCAATCTCTTCTCTATCAAGAGGTTGCCAATTAGC
>NW_006399897.1:8739085-8746533 GCF_000299155.1 Elephantulus edwardii
GGATAATTTTCAGTAAAATCTTGCTTGCATGTGAAATCAGTGAAATTGTTCTGTAGTTTCCACATTCGGTTGGGTTGCCTTTCTTTGGAATAGGAACAAATATCGATCTCTTCTAGTCAGTTGGATCTCACATATAGATTGAAAAGGTATGCAGATAGGATCAATCAGAGATAGGAAAATCACCTCTTCTGATTTTGAACCATACAGTATTTCCTTGCTCTGTTCTAATGCCTGCTTCCTGATTATGTATAGGTTTTTCATAAGCACAATTAAGTGTTTTGGGATTCCCGTTCTTCTCAAATTTAGTCATAATTTATTATGATCCACACAGTCAAATACTTTTCCATAGTCAATGAAGCACAGATAGACATTCCTTTGTCAGCTAAGAACCATCTGACATGGGTTATAATGTCCCTAGTATCACAGCCTTTTCTAAACCCTTCTTGTGCATCTGGGAGTTCTTTGTAGATAGACCGTTACAATTGTTTTTGGATAATTTGCTTGTATGTGATATTAGTGATATTTGAAAATTTCCACATTCCATTGGATCACTTTATTTTCAGAATAGGAATCAATATAAATCACTTCCAGTCAGATGGCCAGGTAGTTACCCTCCAGGTTTCCTGGCATGACCTAGTGAGCATGTCCAGGGCTGTATCTGGTGATGTATCACTTGACAGTCCATCAATTCCTGGGGCCTTGGTTTTTGCCAATTCCTTTAGAGCAGCTTGAACTTCCTCCTTCATCACCAATGCCTCTTGGTCCTGTTTCATGGAATTCTTCTGAGTCAGATAATTTTTGGGGAAGGTTACATGTAAATAAGTTTGGTAGACCAGTAATGTGGAATGTGGTCAGTTTTGTTATACAATCAAACTTAAGTGGAGCAGCAAGGTCAGTGACAGAAAATTGGAATCTCAGAGAAGCAGAAGTGCAGCACATCCTTTGGTGAAAAACTCCTGTACAAGAGGAAGAAGAGCTGCAAAACTGAGACAATTGTGACAGCCAAGATGGAACCAGGGAGGACCAGTGACATTGGAAGCACCAACAGCGTAAAAATAATGTGGCTGGTGTTGTTTGACTTTTATTAACTCCACAGGGGGGACACATCCCATCATCAACATCAAAAGCACAAAACTGATTTCTATGAGGTCAGACATAAACCCATGCTCTAGCATCTTTTTTTTAAAAAAATTAAAGTTTCTTTTTAATGCAAAATTTTCCCCACACTTTCCTTCACTGACATTAGGTTTCATAAATCATTACCATACATTATATTTAAAAACATTAATCACCATTGGACTATGTCCACCATTACACCATTTTTTTCAGGTCCCCACAGAATCTTTCTCATTTTCCTTTCCCTCTCCCTCCACCTTCCAAATTGTGCAACCCTATAAATTCACCCCTGTCCATCCTCACCCCTCTGCTTCCATTCCTTGTCCCCTTGGGTTCCCATACAAGTTATACATATTCTTCTATTTTTACCATAATGATCTTATACACAGTATTTGTCCATATGAGATGGTGTTAGTTTATTCAGTGTAAACTCTCCAATCTCTCTGAAGTTATGTAGTATTTTTCAAAATCATTGCTTCTCAGTGCTGCATAGTATTCCCCTGTATGAAAGTACTTCAATATCTCAATCCATTCAATTGTGGTTGGACATTTGGGCTCAAAATGGTGAATAATGCTGCTATGAACATTAGTGTACAAATCTCCATTTGTGTCTCAGTTCTAAATTTCATGGGGTATATTACTAGTAGAGAATAGCTATGTTCTACAAAATGTCTGTGTTCAGCATTTTTAGGATATACCAAACTGCCTTGCAGAGTGGTTGTACCATTTTACAATCCCACCAACAGTATATGAAACTTTCCACCTCTCCATAGCTTCTCCAACATTTATTACTTGCTGACTTGCTAAACTTTGCCACTTCTACAGGGGTGAAATGGTAAATATTTGTGGTATTCATTTTTCTCTCTCTGATTACCAGTAATTTTAAGCATTTCTTCATGTGTCTGTTGCCCATCTGAATGGCTCCGTCTTTGAAAAATCTTTTCACATCTTTTTCCCATTTTATAATTTAGTTATTAGTCTTTTTCTTCTGAAGATGCAGTAATTTTCTGTAAGCTCTTGTTTGATATGGTATTGCTAAATGTTTTTCTCTAGTTGGTAGGTTTTCTTTTCACCTTATTGGAAAAAGGTTTTGATGCACACAGGGATTTAATCTTTAGAAGGTCTCATTCTTCAATTTTATCCTCTCCAGATTGTGAATTTCTGGGTGTAGTTTTCAGCCTCTTTATATCATAAGTTAGGCCTTCTAAGCTTGGTCCTATTTTGTCTCTTATGAACTTTATGGCTTTTGGCTTTGCTATCAGGTCTCTGATCTACCTTGAGTTGATTTTTGTGTATGGAGTGAGATGTGGATTTTGTTTCAGCTTTCTGGATGTAGCAGTCCAGCTTTGCCAGCACCATTTGATGAAGAGGTTGTCTTTTCCCTTTGGTAGGTTTTATTTCCTTGTCAAATATCAGTTGACCATAGATAGATGAGTCCATTTCTGGGTTCTTGATTCTGTTCAATGGGTCTATATATCTGTCATTGTATTAGTACCATGCTGTTTTGGTTATTAAAGTTGTATAGTAGATTTTGAGGTCAGGGAGTACTATGCTTCTCATTTCATTTTTGTTTTTCAGAAATACCTTTCTTATTTGCAGTCTCTTTCTTCTCCATAAACACTTGTCAATTGCCTTTTCATCTCTGAAAAATGAATTTGGTATCTTTTCTGGGATTTGCACTGGACATGCAGATTGCTTTCAGTAGGATAGTAATTTTCTTTATTTTGAGTCTTCCTATCCATGAACAATGAACATTTTTCCATTTATTTAGGTCTTTTATTGTTTCTTTCCACCCCCGCCCCGAGATGTAATTGATGGTTTTCTTTTTTTTATTATTATTAAATTTTATTAGTTTTAATGAACATTTACAGGGATTTGGGGTTTTCATTCCTTCATTGCTACACTATTCTCTCTACCCTCCTCCCCAGTTCGTTCTTCTTCCCCCCCGCCCTTTTATTGTTTCTTGCCAAAGTGTTTTGTATATTTCTTAATACAGGTCTTTTATGTCTCTAGTTAGGTTTCATTCCTAAGTATTTCAATTTGTAGTTGGCCATTGTAAATGGTGTTGCTTTCCTAGTTTCCTACACTGTTTTCTTTTTTACTGTAGAAGAATCTCACTGACTCATGTATTGATGTTATATCCTCTACTCTACTAAATTGGCCCACTAAATCTAACAGGTTTATTACTGAGTCCTTGGGGCTTTCTGTGTACACTATTACAACATCTGCATATAGTGACAGTTTAACTATTTCTTTGCCTATCTGGATGCCTTTAATTTCCTTCTCTTTTGGAATTGCCTTAGCAAGTATTTCCAATACAACATTGAATCTAAGGGGTGAAAGTGGACATCCTGTCTGATCCCTGTTCACAAGGAAAATGATTTTAGTCTTTCTCCATTGAGAATTATATTGGCTCTTGGTTTTGTATGTCTACATTTCACTATGTTGAGGAAATTCACTTCTATTCCTGTTTTGCTGAGAGTTAATTAGGAAGGGGTACTGGATTTTGTCTATCATCTTGTCTGCATTAATTGCTAGGATTATGTGATTTTTATTTGCTTTGATAATTTGGTTAATAACATTGATTGCTTTTGTTATGTTGAACTATCCTTACATACCTGTTATGAATTCAACTTTGTCATAATGAATTATTTTTTTGTTTTGTTTTGTTTTTTAACTATTGGCCAGTATTTTATTAAGGATTTTTGCATCTGTGTTTATGAGAGATATTGGTCCATAGTTTTCTTTTTTGGCAATATCTTTGCCTGGTTTTGGTGTTAGGGTTATTCTTGCTCCATAGATGTCTCTGGAGGTATTCCTTCTTTTTCTATTTATTGAAATAATTTAAGTTGAATTAGAATTAGAGCTTTTCTGAATATTTGGTAGAATTCAGCCATGGAGCAATCTGGTCTGGGACTTTTTTTTTCCTGAGGGAATCTTTTTACATCCTGCTCAATTGCTTCTTTTGTGATAGTTCTGTTCAAGTGTTCTACATCTGTCTGTGTCAGTCTGGATAGGGCATGAGTTTCAAGGAATTTGTCCATTTCCTCTAGGTTTTCAAATTTATCAAAGTATAGCTTTTCGTAATATTGCAATATTATAGATTTAAATTCCTCTGGTTCTATTGTGACATCATCTCTAGCATTCCTTAATCAAGTTATTCATATCGTCTCTTTTCTTCCTTTTTTCAAGTTTGTGTGATAATTTCCACAATCTATTGGGTCACCTTTCTTTGAAATGGGAACAAATATAGATCTTGTCTACAGTTGGCCAGGTGACTTTCCTCCAGATTTCTTGGCACAACTTGGTGAGTATATCCAGGGCAGCATCTGTTTGTTGAAATATGTCAATTGGTATGCTGTCAATTCTAGAGGCCTTATTTTTTTTTTGCCAATCTTTCAAGGCAACTTGAATTTCTTCCTTCATTCCCAAAGATTCTTGCTCATATGGTGTTTCATGAAATTCTTCTCTGTCCGCCAATTCTTTTTGGTACAGTGACTCTGCATACACTTTGCATCTTCTTGTAGTGCTTCTTGGATCATTTAATATTCTGCTTAAACATCCTTAAGAATTGCAACTCGAGGCTTAAATTTGTTCTTCAGTTCTTTCCATTAAGAAATGCTGTGCAAGTTTGGCCTCTTTGCTTTTCTGACTCCCGCTCTTTGCATATTTCATTATAATACTTTATTTTGTATTCCTGTGCTGACCTTTGAAATCTTCTGTTAAACTCCTTCATTTTTTTAAACTTTATTTCTTCCCTTTGCTTTGGCTTCTTGGCACTCTAGTGCAATATTCAGAGTCTCTTCTGACATCTGTCTTGGTCTTTTCTTCCTCCTCTGTTTTTGTAATGATGTCTTGCATTCTTCCTGGATGATATTCTTGATATCCTCCCAAAGCTCATCTGGTCTTCACTCATTAGTGTTCAAGGCCTCAAACCTGTTCCTGAGATGGTTTTTAAATTCAGGTGAGATAGACTCAAGGTCAAATTTTGGTTTGTATGTATTTTATTTCATTTTCCTTAGCTTCAGCTTGAAGTTGCATATGAGTAGTTGGTGATATGTTTCACAATCAGCACCTGGCCTAGTTTTCACAGCTGATGTTGAGCTTCTCCAATGATTTTTCCACAAATATAATCAATCTGATTCCTATGCATCACCATCAGGTGAAATACATGTGGACAGCCCGCTTTTCTTTTCCTTATAATATTTGCATTGAATAAATCGTTGATTGTACAAAATTCAATCATTCTACCTCCAGCTTCATTTCTGTCACCAAGTGAAGCAAGATTCTGCTGAAAATTATTCAAAAAACAACTAGAACAGCACATGAACAGAGAACTGCCTAGATGTGCAGGCTGGGTTTAGAAGAAGCCATGGTACTAGGGATATTATAGCTAATGTTATATAGATCTTGGCTGAAAGCAGATAGTATCAGAGGAATGTATTTCTGTGTTTCATTGACTACGCAAAGGCATTTGACTCTGTGGATCACAACTGTGGCTGACTCTGAGAATAATGGTAATCTCAGAAATCTTGATCATGCTTATGTGAAACCAATACTTGGATCAGAAGGCAGTCATTAGAACAGCACAAGGAAACACTGCATGGTTCAAAATTGGAAAGGACGTACACCAGGGATGTGTACTATCTCCATACATTTTCAATTTACATGCAAAACAGTTATTAGGAGTCTGGGCTCTGTGAGCAGAAATGTGGCATCAGGATTGAAGGAAGACTCATCAACAATCTATGTTTTGAAGATAACACAACCTTGCTTGCTGAAACTGAGGAGGAACTGGAGCACTTGCTACAGAAGGTCAAGGACTGCAGACTTCAATATGGATTGAAGCTCAGCATCAAGAAGACAAAGATTCTCACCACTGAGCCGATTGGCACCATCATGATAGTTGGTGAAGAGATTAAGATTGTTAACAGCTTCAGTTTGCTTGGCTCTACAATCAACCCTCTTGGTACCAGCAGGCACCATGTATGGTTTTATAAGCTTTATGCTTTTGTTGTTAATGTTTAAGTTGATGGCATTGTGGCCCAAGAAGTTATTTTTTATTATTTCAATATTTTTTAAATTGTTGAGGCTTGCTTTGTGCCCTAATGCATGATCACTTCTGAAGAAAGTAAGTACCTTGTGCATTTGAGAAGAAAGTGAATTGAGTTTTAGTTGGGTGCGGTACCTGGAATACAACCACAAGGTCAAGTTAGCTAATTAATATAGTTTAGATCTTCTGCATCTTTGATAAGTTTCTTTTGAATTGAACTATCCTTTGATGAGAGTTGTTTGTTGAAGTCTCCTACCACTAGAGTGGTGCTGTCTATTTCTTTCTTCAGTTCTGTGAACCATTACTGTACGTTATTCTGAAGGGCTATCATTTGATGCATAGATGTTGACCAAGATTATGTCTTCTTGATCTATTGTGACTTTAATCTTCATATAGTGCCCTTTCTTGTATTTTATGGAGGTTTTCATTCTGAAGTCTATTTTATCAGAGATTAGCATTGCCACTCCTGCTTTTTTGTTTATGTCGTTTGCTTGGTATTTTTTTTCTTTTCAGCCTTTGATTTTGAGTTTATCTTTTCCCTCTTTTCTTAGATGTGTTTGTTGTAGGCAACATATTGATGGGCTTTGCATTTTTTAATCGATTCCTCTACTCTTTTTCTCTTAATGGGTGCATTTAGTCCATTAACATAATGTGTGAATGCATATTGGCCAAATTTTATCATTGCTATTTTTCTGTGTTTCTTTTTCTATTGTTTCTGGTTACTCTGGATCCACTTTCCTTTTGTGTCTCTGTGTGAATAAATTTCTTTAAAAGTTCTTGTAGATTTTTGTCTTGTTTTCAGAAATTCCTGGAGTTCCTTCATTTCTACAAACAATCTAATTTCTCCTTCATATTTGATAGACAGCTTTGTTGGGTACAAGATTCTCAAATGACAGTTGTTTTCTTTCAACTTTCTATATATGCTATCCCATTTGAAGCTGCCTCCTGTTTTCTTAGCATTATGTGATGTTTTTCTTGATTAGTGTTAGGCTGTTTCTTATATGTATGATGTGATTGATTGTTGTTGTTGTTCTTGTTGTTATGTGCCATCGAGTTGTTTCAGACTCATAGCGACCCTATGCACAACAGCCCTAAACCCTGCTCTATCCTGCAACAACCGCACCGCCTCTGATACACCCATCCCGATTACCCCAGTCACCGAATCAATCCATCTCATAGGAGGTCTTCCCCTCCTGCGCTGTCCCTCCACCCTCCCAAGCATGATGTCCCTCTCCAAGGACACGTCCCTCCTGGCAACATGTCCAAAGTATGTCAGACG
>NW_006399897.1:8749758-8761542 GCF_000299155.1 Elephantulus edwardii
AAAAAAAATCTTTCCTCTGCTTGTAGTTCTCTGTCTCAAACTCTATTGTCTTGTTTGGCGCCCAAGAAAAACATTTTATTATAGTAATTCTAAAACCAACTGTCCCTATCATGGCTCTCACTACTCAGAACTCTCAGACATCGCTGAGAGGCAGAATGGGGGGAATCTCACTATCATCACAATCAGAGATCTCTATGAAAGACCAGGAAAAAGGTTGAGACTGAGTTGCAACGGTGATATTTGTAGCAGCAGAGGTGGCCAAGAACCAGTGACTAGCATGAGGCAGAAATGAATTAGACCTGCCACACCATGGAACCAGAGCTGTGACAAGACCTAAACGGAATATGAGAAAAGAGATTTGTAGCACCAGCCCAGAGCTTTGAGGCAGTGCTCAGAGTTGTGACATAGGGGTCCTGCTGGATCCTTTATGCACGTATACACAGGAAAATAGATGTCAATTCCATAAAATTCAGTAGAATCTGCTTGCAAAATTCAGTAACATACTTTTGTCATATTCTCACCCACTGATAAAGTATACTTTGTATGTATATTTTATGTTCATTACCATAAAGTCACCACTGGGCCGATTGGCAGCATCATGATGGATGGTGAGGAGATTGAAATTGTTGACAGCTTCAGTCTGCTTGGCTCTACAGTCAACACTCTTGGTACTAGCAGCCAGGAAATTAAAAAACAAATTGCATTGGGAAAGTCGGCTGTCAGAGACTTCTCCAAAGTACTGAAGAGCAATGATGACAGTCTGGAGGCTAAGGTGCACCTGATACAGGCCATTGTCTTTGCAATTACTTGCTATGCATCAGAGAGCTGGACTAGGGGTGATAGGAGAGTTGATGCCTTTGAGTTTTGGTGCTGGAAAAGAGTAATGAATATACATACCATGGACTGCTAGGAGAACAAATAAATTCGTCTTTGAGAGGGTGAAGCCAGGCTGGTCCTTGGAGGCAAGGATTCTAAAGCTCTGTCTGGCATAGTTTGGACATGTTGTAAGGTGGAATCAGTCCTTGGAGAGGGACGTCATGCTTGGGAGGGTGGAGGAACAGCTCAGGATAGGAAGAACCTCGATGAGATAGATTGATTCAGTCACTGGGGTAATGGGGATGGGGGTGTTGGAGACAATAAGATTGGCAAGGGATAGAGCAGGGTTTAGAGCTGTTGTACATAGGGCCACCATGAGTCACAGGTGATTCAACAGCACAGAACAACAACAACAACAAACATAGAGTCAGCACCAACATACAATTGACTTTGCAGTGAATTTTCAGAGGCTGTAAATTGCATGGTAGGAGATGGCATATGCTTCTTTCCCTGAGGAAGCAACTGGTGAATTCAAACCACCTGCCTTGGAGTTGACAGTGCAACTCCTTAGCCAACAGACATCTAGAGCTCCCTAAATGGTATATTAGTGGTAATTAACTTCAAATTTGGGTTCAAAGGTTATAGTATATCCACTCAGGTTGTGATGGAATTTGAAGGGAAATGTATATCATGCAGAGACTGACTACTCATGAGACTTGACTTAGTCCTCTTGAGGAAACTGAAAGAGATGGAAACATGACTACATTAATTTCAGCAGCAACATGCTGTGGTTACTATTCTTGTTTCAAAGGCTAGGAATGAAAAAGAGTGCAATATCTTATTTATCATATTTATAAAAATTCAAAAGTTGAGCAACACGTTCTGTTGCAAATAAAAATGCTGTAAGCATTATACAGAGAAATGCATCACATATAACAGAATTTTAAATGTATATGACCCAGCAATACCAGTTCCACAAATGTGGAAACATGAAACAACATATGTGCATAGTTATTCATTGTAGCATTATTTGTGACAATAAAATATTGGAAATAATTCATTTGCATCCATAGGAAACTGACTAAATAGTGATTTACCATGCAATCTATTAGAAAAAAAATAAACTAACTCAGTCCCATAAGGATAAATATTGTATAAAATCATTATTATTGTAGAATGAGCATAAGGGCCAGCTCTGGTGGCCTAGTGGCAGGAAACTGCACTGCAATCTCAGAGGTGCACGGTTCAAATCCACCAGATGCTCTGCTGAAGAAGGAGGAACAGTCGTCTCCTGTACCAGTCAGATCCAATTTGACGGTACACACATTAAAAAAAAAAACCAAACAAAAAAACAAAACAAAACAAAAAACCATCCTAGAATGAGCATAAGGATCCAGGAGGGGTGGGAGAGGCTGCAAGTAGAGGGATGTGGATGTGCAGGAGGAAGGGGGGATTAATCATTGGATTGTACAATTTGATAGATAGGGGAGGTGAGGGAAATTGAAAGAATTTGTTCAAATTTGTATTAGAATTTTGTAAATCAACTAGTAGGGGAAAATGTATAGAATGAAACCTACTGTAAAGGTATTATTATATAAAAATCAATTAAAAATATTAAAAGAATAAATCTCAAACTTATTGCCACTGACTCACAGCTGATCCTTTAGTGGACATTTGCGAGGCCATAAAACACATGGAGGAATTGTCCTATCTTTCTTCCTCCACCAGAGGAACAGGTGGTGGATTCAAACGGCCAAGGTAGGGTAGACTTTGGTTTTGTGTCACAACTCAGTACAGACTAGGCCACCAGAGTTCCCTATGTATTAACTAAGAAAGAAAGAAAAGGGGGGAAATAGAGAGAAGAAAGAAGTGAAAGAAAGAAAATCTTTTACAAACTAGTATAGCTTAATTGCAAAGATACACTGTTTGGTAGGTAGAAACAAAAACAAACTGCAAATGAATATGTTGTTCTTACTGTGTGCCTCTGAGTCTGAATTAACACATAGCTGACCCTCCAGAGGGTTTTCAGAGATAGCAAATCACACTGGAGAAGATTACCCATCCTTCTTACATGGAGCAACTGGTGAATTCGAATAGTGTGCTTCTGAGATTCAGCACAGCTTCTTATCACTAGGTCATCAGAGCTATATATTATATTTTAGGTTGGAAATAAAGTGAGAGAAAAGTAGAAAACAAAAGTGATACTTATGGTCTATTGTGGGAATAAGGCAGAAAGGACTGAAGAGGGGAGTAGATTTAGGGTACATTTCAAAATAATTTTACTTTTGATACATTTAAATGTTTCACCTCTTTAAAGAAATTAGATAAAATGACAGTAAAAACTGAAATTAAATACCAATGCAAACAAAGTAACTAAACTGAATTATCATAGAACAGGCATAGACAGTAACATACTAAGAGAAGTAACTGGAGCAACTTTGGAATAAGTATTCTAGCTTCACATATTTACTAGGACGTAAACTAATAAGGAAAAAAACCCCACATTAATGATATCTGCATGGAGGTTGGGGAAAACTAAGAAAAGAGGGGATAAATAATGAATATTGCATTAGAAAAGATGAAGGAAAAGACTGTATAAAAGGAATATATTATTAGGCATTATTCGTATGATAATAGCCCAGACAAAACATGAGGTAATTGCAAAGAGGACTGTGGGGAGGAAGAGAAGTGAGTTGGTTGTGCAACAATGAACGATTATTTAAAAGGGGGAAAAATGAACTGGGGGAGACTGAGGGGAGGGAGGAGATAGAATGTACAACAATGAATGAATAAAAATGTCACTTTTCTGAAAGCTTTCACTAAAATTATATTAAAATTTAAAAATTATTAAAAAATTTTTGTCCTTTGCTTAGTATCCATTTTTATACCAGGATACACTTCAAATCAGTTCTGAAGCTATTTTTCACACATTAACATTAAACTACCAGAAGCACCAAGGATAACATTGCTAATGTCAGATGGAACTTGGCTGAAAGCAGAGAATATCAAAGAATGTATATTTGTGTTTTATTGTCTATGCAAAGACATTTGACTGTGTGGATCATACCAAATTATGGTTCATTTTGAGAAGAATTGCAACAGATAATTGTACTCATATGGAATCTATACCTAGACCAAGACCCAGGAATTATTATGTAAACAGAGCAAGGGAATTCTATAAAAGGCAAGGGCCACGAGGGCAGCACCATATCTGAAGATCAAGGACTACAGCCTTTCAAATTGATTACATCTTGACATCAAGGGGAGCTCTGGTGGCCTAGTGGCAAGGAGCTGCAACTACAATCCCAGAGGCACACGGTTCGAATCCACCAGATGCTCTGCCGGGGAAAAGGAAGGACAATCTCCTCCTGTACCAGTCAGATCTGATTTGACGGTACACTCACACACACACATCTTGACATCAAGAAGAAAAAGGTCCTTACCACATGCCAAACAGTCAATATTAGAGAAATCATGATGTTGATGCAAAATTGGACAGGGTTTAATATCTGTTGTTCACAGGCTTGCTACAAGTACTATTGGACTCGATAGCACCTAAAAAAGATTGAAGCTGTCAGTGATTTAATCTTGCTTGGATCATATATCAATACTCTTGGTTACCAGCTATCAGGAAATCAGAAGAAATTGCATTGGGCAAGTCTGCTAACAGAGACCTCTTCAAGGGAGAAAGATGGGTAATCTCCTCACATATAAGACCATAGCCTGAATCAGGCACACTTTAGTCTTCACACTGACATCATTGTTCTTTGGTATTCTGGAGTGGTCCCTTGGAGCAGCTGGTAAATTTGAACTACCAGTCTTTGGGTTGGCAGTGCAACTTCTTACCCACTCAGTCACCAGAGCTACCAGAGTCCCATAAGTGGCTTATTATTATTATTATCAGATGGCATCGAGTAGGCATTGGCTGATAGCAGACCTTCCAGTGGGCTTTTAGACACAGTAAATCACACAGGAAGAGACTGTCCATTTTTCTACTGTGAGGCAGTTGGTGTATTCAAACCATCTGTCTTAGGGCTGGCAAGGCAACTCTTTACCACAAGGGTAAAAGGGGAGGAAATATAACATCAAAATATAACTGGGGGATATAATAAACCAAAGCATAAATTAAGAATATGAAGAAGTTTACAAACTTATTATAAATCATAATAAATAGAAATCGGTTAAGATGATTTATAAAAAGTTGCTTAAAAAAAGAATAAATTTCAATAAGAAGACAGAAGAGTAAATAAAGAAGAAAGAGGAAGAAACACAGGACACTGAAATGAATTTTGGTGTTAGAATACCTTGCCATCTCCACATACGCACTAGAGCATGAAAAGAAGTATCCAATTATCATGATCCTTTGTATACTCAACAGAAAGCAAAACTAAACCAGCAGCACCATTGACTCTTGACTCAGTGACCCTGAAGGACAGAGTAGAAGTGCCACATATACCTACTAAGATTATAAATCTTTTTGGAAGCTGACTAACCCAGCTTCATCTCGATAAAGCTCATCCAAGGTAACAATACATTTTAAGACTACATGCAAATGTTTAGAGACATCTGGCAGCCCAGGGGGTAGGTGTTGCACTGTTAACCCAAAGGCTATTTTCTTTTGTTTGTTTATCTGTTTTGACATATGTTTAGGTTAAAAACAAACAAATGTTCAAAATAGGCTAAAATCATTAAAAAAGAAGGAAGTCAACATTAGGTATTGAATGCAGGAGAAACATAAGTTCATCATCTTCAAACTATGCATTGACACGTAACTCTGAAAGCAGCATTTCTTTCTGAATGCTGAAACAAAAATGATGTGAAATTGGAAATAGAGCCTTCCTTCTAATGATTTGACAGCATTAGACCTTGCCTAGGGCAAGCCCAAGGAAAATGACAAAGAAACCCAGGGAACTCAGAGTGCCAGGGCTGATCAAAGTCAAAATCATATCTTGTTTTAAATGCACGTTAGGTTTAAAAGATTATATAAGAACCTGTCACCTGACCAAGTAGAAAGTTGGGAGGAAGAACAAAAGCTTTGAAACTCCCATCACCTCCAGGATGAGAACACATCCATGGCATAAGATGCCCAATAAATACTGAAAAGCCTAATTGTACAGCAAAAAATGTAAAATGAAAATCAAAATAATTAGAACATGACTCTCTATAAAATCCAAGATAATTTTGCAGTCAAAGCATCTGAAAAAGCACTAAACTTTTGTCCCTTTTACATATTAAACAGACTATCATTAAAATCATGTAACTTTTTAAAACTTGACTTACTATGTATTTACATTTATCTGCAGTGATCACTTATGTCAGGATTATTCTGAAAGGAGATAAAATAGCTCAAAGTGAATGTGTTCCTAAGTAATAATTTCCAAATAGCTTTTCTCATCTTTTTTGATACAATTGATCATTATTTTGCATACTTGTACTAAGTACTTAGCTTACCAAAGTCCTATTGTTTACAAAAGCAAACAGGAAAACAAACAAAACTCCAGAATGTTGAGTCCTGAGTATGTCAGAATCTAGACTGTGAAAAGGCAGACATCATGATTCTGATATCACCAAAATTCACATCATTATTAGATAAACTGCTTAAAAATGAGATTAAATGAGTGTTTCCCAGTTTGCATTTTTCTACTTAATTTGCTTAACAACTAGATTTAAGTTAATAAGTGACATCACTTAATATTGAGAACATTATAAAAATAGCATTAAAAATTACATTTTATATACTTCATATAAATGGTAACATCCTTTTGAATGGACAACTGAATAGAATAATAAATAATAATTGACGAATCATTTTATGCCATCTCAGATATAAAAAACAGTAACAGCAACCTTGTAATAATAACCTTGTTGATTTTCATTCATTTCTTCAACTGTACCTTGGCTAACCAGTGAATCTGCGTCTTTGGGTTGATCTTTTTATAAGACGTTTGATTGAGTCCTGAGTCATCCCACATCTGTTTCAACTTGAGTTAAATCCAGACTCAGTAGTAACAAACACTTTCTTTTTGACACGGTGGTCACTGAAGACTAGCCCAGCATATCACAGACATTTCAGTTCATTGACTCCATGTAAAGAGATACAGATTTCTTTTCTTCAGTGGATCATCTTAAAAGAATTTCTCTTATTTCCCCCGTAAGTACGCACTAGGAGATTGATGGTCAAAATGTGTGTACCTTATTTTAAATCACTTTCAGGCCACCACCAGAGAACCACTAGACTATTTCCATGAGGTCATTTCTTCTTCATCCACTTCAGCCACTAGAATGTTTGTCCACAAACAGTGGTAAAAATGCACAAAGGACAGAAAGCCCTCAAAAGGAAAAAAAATAAAACACAACACAGCCAACTCACATAGTTTCCATGTCACAATCCCCACAGCCTAACATTCCGTTCTCGTCGATGAGGAAACAATATAATGCACAGTCCTGTCACCATAGCTATTAATAACTTGGATGCCTTCCAGAACCGCACGGGAACAGGGGAATATTCTGTTCTTAGTAATCACATTGATATTTAGATATTTTCTTTATGAGCTCGGACCCCATGTCTCTCTTCTGCCATGTGTGAAGGTTCTAATTTTCCAGTCACACATAAGCTCTGATTAGTTGGTGATAAGGCATTAAGTAGGACTGACTTTTTGAAAAAGAGACTTAGAAAACCACAAAGAACTCTAAGTTCCAAAACACTCTATTAGCACTTTCCAGTCCTATTTTAGAAAACCAATGGGAAGAATGTAAAATGGAGTGGGCAGGGAAGTTTTGTTTTGTTTTGTTTTGTTTTTTTCATCAAAGTTTACTTGTAATTTTAAGTAGGAGTTTTGTATTTAAGTCCTTCATGGCAAGCATGATTAAGAGAAGCTGGGCTTCATTGTTTATAGCAAGCCTTGATTAAATACAAACAAGTAAATGGGACCAAAAAAGAAAAAGGGAAAGGAAAATAAAAATTCCCTTCCAAAGTCTCCTGGGATTCTTACTCAGACGAGCAAGCTTGGGTCGCAGGGGCGGGGGGGCATTAATAAAATAATCTTAGAATTAACCATTCATCTCTTTCGTATCTTCCTTATTTTTTATGTTTTTTTCCCAGACTTTTCCCATCAGTCTGATCTACCTACTCTGTTCTATCTTTTCATTTCAGCTTTTCCAAAAGCAAATACCATACAAACTTGTATCATGTATCATTTCAGGATCTATTAAATGTTGAGAAAAAGGGACCACTTATTGCATTGTGATTCCCTAAGGGTTTTGGTTTTGGTTTTGCTTGCTTATTTATTTGTTTTTAGTGAACTAGGAGTGATTAGTCTTTACATTTTCTTCTGCGCTATAGATGGTGGAAACCAGGAGTGGTAAATGAAGAATGGACAGTGTGAAAAGAGTAACAGGTTATTATACACTCATTAGGGAATTCTTTCTTAGAACATATATCCCCAGTCACTTTTGTTTCTGTGTCTTTGGGCTGTGCCACCAGAACTGTCTTCAATCAAAGAAGTCAGTACATAATGGACCTTATATGAACCAATATCACAAAAACAAAACAAGACACTATTTGAGAGAAAAAAGAGTTAGATTATGGTTAGAGGAAGATTGTAGTATGATGGATAAAGGGTTGTTGCCATAAGGAACCATTGAGTAAAACACTACTCATAGCAATCCTATGAACAGCAGATCTGAAACCTGTCCTATCCTGTGCCAGCTGTATCATCCCACACACACTGGAGCCCTTTACCTCAGTCATTGTGCCAATATATCTCATTGAAGGTTTTTCTTTCTCTTTCTGATCCTCAACGTTTCCAATCATGATGCCACTTTCTAAGGAAAAGCCTCTCCTAGAATTATGCCCAAAGTATGAGATACAAGTCTTCATCATCCTTGCCTCCAAGGAGTATTCTGACTGCACTTTCTTCAAGGCATCTGTTTACTCTTTTTGCCAGTCCATTGGATAATCAGTACTCTTCTCCAACACCACAACTCAAAGGCATCAATAATTTTCTGTCTGTGAGTGAAGGATAATGTGAAACACAAAGTATACGAATTATGTATGCACTTCAATATACAATAAAAATTATCCTCCCTATTTCCTCCAAAAAAAAAAAAAAATAAAATAATTTTCTGTCATCTTTATTTCTTTCCCAGCTCTCAGGTGCTTAAGCGGTCCGTGTGTTAAAAATAAATGGAACTTCTTTTATTTTAGAGGGTTTAACTCTGCTAGGGGGACAGTGTTCGGTGGAACTCCCCAATCAAAACAAGCTTGGAAGCAGGAGTGGCATCCACTTCCGAAATAGCTTACCTCTGGAAACCCTATGAACTTGGAGAAATGGCAAAAGTTATACAAGTGTTCAGGTCTTTCATTCATAGGATTGCTATGAATCGTCTACAGCTCAATGGCACTTAACAACAACAACAACAACAACAACAACAACAACAACAACAAGGGAAAATTCCTATCAGCAGAACCAATGTGGGAGGACTAATAAGGATTACCTGGCAGAATAACTTGGGTGCCATTTAGGATATAAATAATCCCATAGTCAAGCAAAGCAGAAGGGAGTGTCTCTTAGTGTAGTCACAACTTAATAATGGTTCTAAAATACAGCTGTATTTTATAGAAAACAATTTACAAAAAAAAAAGAAAACCATTTACATATTTAGAAAATCGTTACCTTGACATAATCTAAATGAAGATGCTGTGCCTACTTTTCTCCTATATTTTTTCCATTCAGCTTCGTCTGCTTCCAGCTAAAGAGGTAAGTGGTTATTATCTGTAAAACATGAATTCAAAAAGGCCATTCTAATTTCAAGAATTGGAAAGGTCATTGAATTAATAGAAATGCTTCCTTTTTTAACGGACAGTGATGGCAGACCATGTTGTTGTTCTTAAGTCAACTGCAGCTCTTAGGGATCCCGTATTGTTCAACATAGGAGCTGAAGCACAGTGCTAAACCTTGTCCTATCTTGTAGCATCCTCATGAGTCCATTAAGATGGCTTATTTTCTAATATTCCATTGTACAATAAATGATGAATGTTTCCTGTTTAAAGCATACACTCCTGGAGGAAAGTTATAGGTTTTCCTTAGTCTTCCTTTCTCCCTTTGTTCAGTTTTTGCTTACAGTTCTTTTACAAAAATACATCTGAATATTACCTTCTCTAAGAGGAGTTTTACAACTATCTTGTTTCTCACTGCCAGACTATATGAGGTAGTCTTTGAACTTTTCAAGCACTCATCTACATTGCACTTGTCATTGTTGTGTGCCATAGAGTGAGTTAATCACACAGGAGACTGCCCATCTCTCTGCCAAGAAGCATCTGGTGGATTCGAAATGCATGTTTATGAGATTGTAGCATAGCTTCTTAGCAGATAAATTATTAAGCATTAATTTATTTTGTAAAGCTCTTGGGATTCTAAAATCTGGAGACTTATACAATTTGGATGAAGAAAAAAATTATGAAAATAAATGAAAAATTAGTATACAAATGTAGGTACATGGCAAAGGATTTATAGATCTTTCCAAGAGGGTGTAATAGTCACTGGTTGTTCATACTTTTCTGAAACAACTTAAAAATGTAAATAACAAACAATGGTTTGCAGAACACAGACTATCAGGCTATGATAGACAATGATTCCCTGAAAATGGACAATTGATGAAATAATAACTAGTAGGTTGATAGGCTTAATCTAAATTTAGTTTGCTGTTCCTTCTCCTATTTCCTACTTATATGCTTTCCCTCCCCTTCCTCTGTTTCCTACTGTGTCAACAAGAACTTAAGTGGTTGTTAACTCTTTAATGGGGTTCCTGTGATGCTCAACCTTGTGCCATTGAAGTGTCAAATGCTATAATGATCATCCATGGTGGACAGTGTTTGGTGGAGCTCCCAGTTTAAGACAGGTATGGAAGCAGGAGTGGCATCCACTTCCTAAATAGCATGCCTCTAGAAACTCTACAAACTTTGAGAAATGATGATAGTTTTAGAAAGGCTTCAGGTCTTTTGCTGGAAGGGTCACTATGAGTAATGCACAACTCGACAGCAATCAACAACAGCAAAAGCAACAACTGCCTTGACAATTTCCAAACTGCAACTGAGGACTGGGGGCCTAAGTCCTATCCCCATCCTAGTGAACTCTCAAAATTGAAGGGATAGAGTTAGGAAACCAATGTGACCACAGTTAACAGGTCATATAGAGAGGAGAGCTCTTCAAAGAGAAAATACTAGAGATCTGAAGAGGATCCCTCAAATAGTCATCTGAATTTCAATAAGTGCATGTAAGGAAACTACTCAGTGCTTGGGGAGTCACAAAAAAGATTGAAGATCACAGTATCTGTTGTTCACAAAAGGCCAAGAAGAGTGCTTATCTCACCAGCACCAGTAAGAAGACCTCATGATCACCTGTGCATTGGGTGTTGTACATAAAATGACAGCACGTGAGGAGAGGGAAATATTTAGCCTAGTCTGAACATTAAGTCCTTCCTAACAACTTCCAAAAGAAAGCATCCAATTTGTTTCTAGAAAATTAACTACATCCCAAACTATGCTCAAGAAAATGTATAGGCATTCCCAAACACACAATAATCAACAGGATGAAACTCACAATATTCAAAATTATTTTTAAAAAAAGATCCCGCAATAAGAGTAAAATCAAGCAACTAAAATTGAATCAGAAAAAATACCAACATAAAAGACTAAATGCAATACATCAAAGAAATAATCCATCATGACCAAGTGGGCTTTATAACAGGTATGCAAGGGTGGTTCAACATAAGGAAAACAATCAATGTAATTCATCGTATTAACAAAGCAAAGAAAAAGAACCACATGATCCTATCAATTGATGCAGAAAAGGCCATTATCCAACACCCTTTCCTGATTAAAACACTCAACAAAATCGGATTAGAGGGGAATTTCTTCAACATAGTAAAAAGTATTTATGAAAAGCCAAGAGCCAACATCGTTCTCAA
>NW_006399897.1:8764052-8774363 GCF_000299155.1 Elephantulus edwardii
TATAGAGAAATTTTTTTAAAAAAGACTAAATGCAAATTATAGATATGATACAACAACATAGGGGGTAAAAAATTGCACAAAATTGGATGACTGTGAGATTCAACATTTGTAAGAAAATATTAATAAATTTTTTCCTCCCATGCAATTAACTGTCTCTGAAAACCCTCTGGAGAGTCAGGTATGGGTTGGTTGAAAACCTGCTGGAGGGTCAGCTATGGGTTGGTTGTGATTGTACAGTACACAACAACAACTAAACCAAAAACTTTAAAAACAACATATAAAGAGAAAAGAATATCAGCTGTGAGGTAACGTCAAAACCATTAAGACGTGCATTTTTAGCTCCTAAAAAAAAAAAAAAAGAGTTATGTTGTATTTATGTGGTCTAAATTCGGAACTGACTCATAGTCGACCCTCCAATGGATTTTCAAAGTCTGTAAGTTTCATGGGAAAAAATTGCCCATCTTTTGCCCATGAAGCAGCTGGTAGACTTGAACTGCATGAGTTTGGTTTGGAAGCACAACTCCTTACTGCTAGGTCACTAGAGTTCAAAAAATATAAAGATCAGAAAGAAAAAAATATATATTTGAAGATATGTTGTTGCTGTTAGATGTCGTCAAGTTGACTATAACTCATAGTGACTCTGCACATCAGAAATAATGGTTAAAATTTCTCCAAATTGTCCACAGATATAACCCAGAGTTCAGGACATTTAAAGAAAACTGTACCAAAGTACATCATAATTAAACTGCACATACAGTTTTATTGTTGTTAGAGTCCATTGAGTCAAGTACAACTCAAAGAGACCTTGTGAACAACAAAGCTGAACCCTGTTTTATCCTGTGCCATCCTCATAATCTCTGAAATACTTGGGCCCATTGCCATTGCTGCAGTGACTGTGTCAATCCATCTGCTTGAGAATCTTCCTATCTTTTACCCGTTCTTCACCTTTCCAAATGTAATGTCCCTCTCCAAGGAATAATCTCTCCTAGCAACATGCCTAAATTACTTGAGACAAAGCTTTATCATGTTTGCCTTTAAGGAGCACACTGGCTACTCCTTCTTGAAGCCATATCTATCTGTTATTTTGGCAGTCCGTGGGATATTCAGTACTCTTCTCCAACTCCTCCAGTTGTTCCCCAGTACAAATATGAGCAATCTTGTCCTGCATAATTTACTGACCCTGAAAAAAAATCCGGAGGGTCAGCTGGGAGCCAGTTCCATCAATATATTAGAGCATAACAATACATCTGAAGGGGGCTAGACCTTGGAAAATCACATCATGCTTGATAAAATCAATGGAAAGTAGCAAAAGGAAGGAAGACAATCTCCTACTGCAACAATAGGTTTAAGCGTAGTAGACATCGTGTAGATGGCACAGGACTGAGTAAGGCTACTTTCCACTGTCCACTTCTACTGTAGGGTAGATGTGAAACAGGTTCAGAGGCACCTCACAGCAGTTTCTTTTCAAATGTCTTTCTCTCACACTAAAAACCCAAACCAAACTAACTGCTGTAGAGTCAGAACCAATCACAGCTGACCCCCCAAGGTTTTTAGGGAGACTTTAAATCACCTGGGAGGAGATTGCCCATTTTCCTCCCACAGAGTTGCCATTAGATTCAAAAGGCCAGAGAGGTCCTGCCAGTGAGTGAGCAACCGAAATCATAAAATTCCTTAAAGTTTCATTTGAGCTTTCCTAACAACAAACTTTACAGGAGGAAAGCACTCATCATCTCCCAAGACATAGTTGGTGGACTTAAGCCATTAGAGAAATGTGACCTTTGAACTGGCAGTGTAACTCCCTACTGACTAGGCCACCAGAAGTCCCTTATATGCTATATTGTTGTGGTTAGGTGTCATCAAGGCGCTTAAGAACCATAGCCACTCCATGAACAACAGACCTGAACCCTGTCCTATCCTTTGCCATCCTCAAAACTTCCGACTCACTAGCACCTCACTGTAGCAGTCACTATGTCAATCCATAAGGTTGTGGGTCTTCTTCTCTTCTGCCCACCCTCTGCTTTCCTATGATGTCCGTCTCCGAGAAATATCCTGATCAACAGCATGCCCAAAGTTTGCAAAATGAAATTGATCATCCCTGGGCCCAAGGAGCACTGTGGCTATACTATCTCCAAGATGTTGTTGTTGTTGTTATTGTTACGTGCAGTCAAGTTGCCTGTAACTCATGGTTACCTTATGTACAACAGACCTAAACTCTGCTCTATCCTGTGCCAACCTTACTGTCTCTGACACACCCATCCCCATTACTCCAGCCACTGGATCAATCCATCTCATAAAGGGTCTTCCTCTATCACACTGTCCCTCCATCCTCCTAAGCATGACATCCTTCTCCAAAGACTCGCCCTTCCTTGCAACATGTCCAAAATATGTCAGATGAAGCTTCAGAATCCTTGCCTCCAAGAAACAGCCTGGTTTAACCCTCTCCAGGATGAACATGTTTTTTCTCTTAGCAGTCCATGGTATATTCAATATTTTCTCCAGCACCATAGGCCAAAGGCATCAATTCTCCTTTTACTCTCCTTAGTCATTGTCCAGCTCTCTGATGCATAGCAAGTGATTGCAAAGACCATGGCCTGTATCTTGGTCTCAAGACTGACATCATTGCTCTTCAGTACTTTGGAGAGGTTTCTAACAGCGGACTTTCCGATTGTAATACATCTTTTAATGTCTATTTTTTGTTCTTTTGGCAGTCCATAAGGATATTCATCACTCTTCTCCAACACCACAGTACAAAGGCATCAATTCTTCTTCTGTCAACCTTATTTATTGTCCAGCTCTCAGATGCATAGCAAGTGATTGAAAAGACCACAGTCTGAAACAGGAGCACCATAGTCCCCAAGCTGACGTCATTGCTCATTAGTGATTTGGAGAAGTCCCTGACTGCAGACTTTTCTAGTGCAATATATCTCCTGATCTCCTGACTCTTGGTACAAGGATTTTGATTGTGCATCCAAGTAAGATGAAATCCTTTGCCTATTAGCCCAGTGTATGAATTTTTGTTTTCTTGACATTGAGATGCAATCCACTGAAGGCTGTATTCCTAAATCTTCTGCAGCAATTTCCTAAAATCCTCCTCACTTTCAGCAAGCAAGATTGTATCATTTACATAATGAAGATTAATAATGAGGATTTTTTAATTATTCCTCTGATCCTGGTGCTACATCTTCTTGACAGAGACCAGCTTCTCGAATAATTAGCTTAGCATAAAACAGATTCATCCTGGAAAGGGTTAAATTGGACGGCTCCCTTGAGACAAGGATTCTGAGGCTCTGTCTAACATGCTTTGGACATGTTGTAAGGAGGGACTGGTCCTTGGAAATGGGACATCATGCTTGGGAGGGTGGAGGGACAGCGCAGGAGGGGAAGGCCCTCTATGAGGTGGATTGATTCAGTGACTGGGGTAATCGGGATGGGTGTGTCAGAGGCGGTGCGATTGGCACAGGATAGAGCAGGGTTTAGGGCTGTTGTACACAGGGTCGCTATGAGTTGCAAGCGACTCGTCGGCACATAACAACAACAACGTCATAGCTTGAATAGGTGTGGAGAAATGATACAATCCTGATACACTGCTTTCTTAATTTTAAAACACGTGGTGGGTTGATTTAGTGACTAGAGCAAAGGTAGTAGGTGTGTCATAGACAATAAGGTTGGTACAGACTAGAGCAGGGTTCAGAGCTGTTGTACATAGGATCGCTATGAGTTGTAAGTGACTCAATGGCACACAATAACAACAATAGTGTTCTCTTGCTCTGTTCTCACGATAGTCTCCTGGTTTAGGTATAATTTTATATGAGCACAATTAAATGTTTGGTAATCCCATTCTTCCCAAGGTTATCCATAACTTATGATCTACAAAGTCAAATGGTTTTGCATAGTCAATAAAGCACAAATGGACATTCTTCTGGTATTCTTTATTTTCAGTAGGATCCATCTGACATCAGCAATCAGATATCTCTGGTACCATGGCCTTTTCCAAATCCCACTAGAACTTCTGGAAGTTCCCTATCTATACACTGTTCTAGGCTTTTTTGGAATGTTCTTTCGCAGTATTTTGCTTGTATATGATATTGTTTAATAATTTCCATGTTTTGTTGTATCACCTTCCTTGTTTTTGTTGTTATTATATGCCATCAAGTCACTTGCAATTCATAGTGACCTGGGTACAACAGCCCTGAATCCTACTCTATCTTGTGCCAACCTCACAGTCTCTAACACACCTACCCCCGTTACCCCAGTCACTGAATCAATCCATCTCATCCAGGGTCTTCCTTTCTTGTGCTGTTCTTCCACCCTTCCAAGCATGATGTCCGTGCTCGCTTCGGCAGCACATATACTAAAATTGGAGCGATACAGAGAAGATTAGCATGGCCCCTGCGCAAGGATGACACGCAAATTCGTGAAGCGTTCCAAGCATGATGTCCCTCTCCAAGAACTGGTCTCCCCTTGAAACACGTCCAAAGTTTGTCAGATGAAGCCTCAGAATACTTGCTTCCAAGGACAAGCTTGATTTCACTCTCTCGGACAAACCTGTTTGTTCTCCTAGTGATCCATGGTATAGTCAATACTCTTCTCCAGCACCATAGCTCAAAGGCATCAATTCTCTTTTTATCATCCCAAGTCCTTGTCCAGCTTTCTAACACAAAGCAAGCAAATGCGAAGATTATGGCCTGTATCAGGCACACCTTAGTTTCCAGGCTGATGTCCTTGCTTATCAGTACTCTGGAGAGGTCTCTGACAGCAGATTTTCCCAATGCAGTTCATCTTTTAACGATTATGGAGCCAAGCAAACCAAAGCTGTTAATAATCTCAATCCCTTCATCATCCATCATGATGCTGCCAAATCAACCCAGTGGTGAGAATCTTTGTCTTCTTGCTGTTGAGCTTCTTAAGGCTGCAGTCCTTGACCTTCTGTAGCAATCATTTCATGTCCTCCTCAGTTTCAGCAAGCAGGATTGTGTCATCTGCACACCTTCCACAGGAATGGGAATAAATACGGACCAGACAGTTGATGAGACAGCTATCCTCCAAATTTCCTGCCATAGACTGGTGAGCACATCCAGGGCTGTTCTATTATTTAAAACATGTCAATCAGTACTTCATCAGTTCTTGGGTTTTTCTTTTTGCCAAGGCCTCAGTACTGCTTCAGCTTCCTCCTTCATTACCATTGGCTCTTGTTCATATGGTACTTCCTGAAATTTTCCAGTGTCAGTCTATTCTTTTTGGTTCAGTGACTTTGTTATCCCTTCATCTTTTGATGTTTCTTAAATCACTCAACATATTGTCCGTAGTACCCTTCTTTATTGAAACTTAAAGCTTACATTTGTTTTTCAATTCTTTCAGTTCAAGAAATGCTGAGTGAGTTCTTGTCTTTTTATTTCCCATTTCCAGCTCACTGAACATTCCATTATAATTCTTTGCTTTATCTTCTTGAGCTGCCCTCTGAAATCTTCTATTGTGCTCTTTTACTTCTGCTTCTTGCCCCTTTATTTTGGCTTTTTGATGTTTTAATGAATTTTTCAGAGTCTCTTCAGATATCCTTTTTGGTTTTTCTTTCTCTCTGTTTCTCTAATGACCTTTTGCTCTCGTCATGGATGATATCCTTAATGTGATCCCACAAATCATCTGGTCTTAGATCATGGTGTTAACTATGGCATGCTGAGATGCTTTTGTTCTGTGGGACCCAGATATATATTTTTCTTTGAGTTACTTATTTGGAAAATGAAATCTGAGTAATTACCTTTTGCCTAATTGAAAATAAGAGTTTAAAGAACCACCTCTTTTCCTACTAATGCTTAAGCAGATGTCAAATTTAGTATGATTCTTAAAGGGAGAGAGAGAGAGCCAATGGGATTTACTCAATACCAGGCATTTTGTAGATCAATATTGCTAAGTGTTCATTATCAAGAATCCCCTGAACACCACCAGCAAATCTAAGTTGTTGATTTAAGTAAGGTAAATTGTTTCTTCCAAGTTCCTTGAATTAATACTGGTATTATTTTCCAAGGGATACGTCAACCTTAATAGTTCACAAGGGCATTTTTAAGTTCTTTTTAAGACATGAAATAAGTGCATTATATTAGATGCTGTTTAAATAAGTAGGCTGATGTAACAAGAAGAGTCTTGCAACTCAGAATGACCAGCCATATATGTTTTTCTATAGCAGCATGTTTACAATTAAAGGCAAAACATATTTAAGATACAATGGAAATTCAATTGGAAAGGGTTACAAAATATGGGAAGATGTGTTCCTTCTTGTGAAATGCCTTCCAAATTGTTTTACTCTGGTTGAAAACGTAATTGTGGTATAAGTGAAAAGTCTGTGCTGTAAGACAATGATAGTGTACTACCTGCTGGGAATCTCATCAGCTACTTTAAAAATGTTGCTTCTTTAGTAAATCAATAGTTTCTCCTAATTTACCCTACTGACCTTAGTTTCAAGAATGTCACTGAATCTCTCCATACCAACAATTTTCTAGATAATCATCAGTGCCTAAATTTCAAGAGTTTCAGGACAGGGAACAAGACCCAGAAAGTATGTTGAGAAGAATCTCGCGCATTACAATTGGAATGACATAATTTGCTAGGTCCAAATTCAAAGGAATCTGCCACCACATCCACCCCATGGAATGGAGGTTCTCCAAATTTGCTAAGCTCAATAGTTTTAGGATTTTTTAACTGTCAAATTGGAACCTACTCATATCAGATCCTCTGAGGTTTTGAATCTGTAAATTACATAGGGGGAAATCGCTCATCTTCCTCCCTTGGAGTTTCTGATGCATTCAAACTTGCAGAGACCAAGTGAGACCTTTGGGTTAGCAGTTCATCTTCCTATGGATTATACCACCATCACAATTAAATAAAAAAAATCTCTGCTATTGAGGGATATTTTTTCTTCTTCTAATAACAAAGCAGGAAAATTCAAAGGAGATATTCATGGAGTGTAAATGAAAGAAAGAATTTTCATGTAGCTAGCTACTTCTACTTTGTCTATACAAATAATCTAATCACCTGTTGTTGTTGATTGCTGTCGAGTTGAGCATGACTCATAGTGACTCTATGAACAAAAGACCTGAAACCTTACTATAATAATTGTCATTTCTCAAAGTTCATAGACTTTGCAGAGGCATGTTGTTTAGGAAGTGGATGCCACTCCTGCTTCCAAGCAATCACCTAGCAACTTAATTTTTAAAAATAGCAAACTATTTTTATATCTTAAGATTTTTGGGACCATGTTGATTCTTCACATAGGTCAATTGGAATGTGGAAAGTTCCATGTTGTTCTGCTACTAATGTTCTAACAGTATTTTTTTTTGTTATCAGTCAGAATTATTAAGGATGGGCCTGATAAAAATATGACCATTTAAAAGATGATTTAGCTTTTGCTTAAAAAGAAAATTAAGTAATGACAGTAACAAAGGTGTTTTTAAAATGGGTCAATAAAGGCAGAGGAAAGCAGAAATCTGTTGATAATAAAAAATAATGGAAAATCTAACAATGAACATAGAAGACAGAATGTTAAAACAAATAATACTCAAGTATTTACAGTCTAGATATAAAATTTACCGGCTTACAGCCAATCTTGGTTTTTTGTGTTTTTTTTTATTTTATTTTTTTTTTAATTTTATTATTTGTGTGTACTGTCAAATCAGATCTGACTGGTACAGGAGGAGATTGTCCCTCCTTCCCCAGCAGAGCATCTGGTGGATTCGAACTGTGTGCCTCTGGGATTGCAGTGCAACTTCTTGCCAGTAGGCCACCAGAGCTCCAGCCAATCTGGTTTTAAATGCATTCTACCCATCCTCTTTCTCTTTTATTTTGAAGACGTCATAATCATCCTTTCATTTTTAAAGATTTAATTTGCATTTCTAAAATGTATGGAAAAAACCATCTCTTTTTAAAAAGAAACCATCATAATATCATGGTTTCATATAAAACTTTGGAAGCAGAAGTGGCATTCGCTTCCTAAACGACATGCATCCGGAAACTCTATTAACTTTGATAAATGTCAATAAGATAGAAAGGCTTCAGGCCTTTTGTTCATAGGCTTGCTATGAGTTGTGCTCAACTTAAAGGCAATCAACAAGAACAGCATATAAAAATAGTGATTACACCATGTTGTTGTTGTTGTTGTTGTTATGTGCCGTCGAGTCACTTGTGACTCATAGCGACCCTATGTACAACAGCCCTAAACCCTACTCTGCCCTGTGCCAATTGCACTGTCTCCGATACACCCATCCCAATTACCCCAGTCACTGAATCAATTCACCTCATAGAGGGCCTTCCCCTCCTGTGCTGTCCCTCCAACCTAGCAAGCATGCTGTCACTCTCCAAGGATCGGTCCCTCCTTACAAGATGTACAAAGTATGTCAGACGAAGCCTAAGAATCCTTGCCTCCAAGGAGCAGCCCGGTTTAACCTTCTCCAGAATGAATCTGTTTGATTTCTTAGCAGTTCATGGTACACTCAATACTCTTCTCCAGCACCACAGCTCAAAGGCATCAATTCTCCTTCTATCCTTCCTAGTCATTGTCCAATTCTCTGATGCATAACAAGTTGTTTCAAAGACCATGGCCTGTATCAGACGTGCCTTAGTCTCCAGAATGACATCATTGCTCTTCAGTACTTTGGAGAGGTCCCTAACAGCACACTTTGTCATCACAATATGTCTTTTAATTTCCTGGCTGCTGGTGCCGAGAGTGTTGACTGTGGAGACAAGCAGACGAAAGTTGTTGACAATCTCAATCTCTTCACCATCCATCCTGATGCTGCCAATTGGTCCAGTGGTGAAAATCTTTGTCTTCTTGATATTGAGCCTCAATTCATACCTAAGGCTGCACTCCTTGACCCTCTGTAGCAAGTGCTTCAGTATCTCCTCAGTTTCAGCAAGCAGGGTTGTGTCATATGCATAACATAGATCGTTGACAGTTCTTCCACCAATCCTGATGCCACAATTCTCCTCATAGAGCCCAGCCTCTCGGATAATCTGCTCTGCATACAGGTTGAAAAGGTATGGAGATAGGACACATTTCTGGCGTACACCCTTCCCAATTTAACCATGCAGTGTTACCCTGCTCTGTTCTGACGACTGCCTCTTGGTTCAAGTATAGGTTTCGTATTAGCACAATTAAATGTTCTGGGATTCCCATTCTTCTCAGAGTCAGCCACAGTTTGTTATGATCCACACAGTCAAACACCTTTGCATAATCAATGAAACACAGATAGACATTGTTCTGGTATTCTCTGCTTTCAGCTAAGATCCATCTAACATCAGCTACATATCCCTAGTACCATGACCCCTTCTAATTCTAGCCTGGACTTGTGGCAGTTCTCTGCTGATGTTCCAGTCGTTTTTGGATAATCTTCAGTAGAATCTTGCTTGCATGTGAAAGCAATGATATTGTTCTATAGTTTCCACACTCAGTTGGGTCACCTTCTTTGGAATGGGAACAAATATCGATCTCTTCCACTCAGTTGGCCAAATGGTTGTTCTCCAGGTTTCCTGGCACAACTTGGCGAGCTCATACAGGGCAGCATCTGTTAGCTGAAATATGTCAATTGGTATGCCATCTATTCCTGGGGCTTTATTTATTTTTTTTATTTCCTTCAAAGCAGCTTGAACTTCTTCCTTCATCACCATAGGCTCTTGTTCATATGTTTTTTTATGAAATTCTTCTGTGTCTGCCAATTCCTTTCGCTACAGTGACTCTGTATACTCTCTCCATCTTCTTTTAATACTTCCTGGATCATTTACTATTTTGCCTAAAGCATCCTTGATTATAGCAACTTGAGGTTTAAGTTTGTTCTTCAGTTCCATTAGATCATTAAATATCTGTTGTTCTAATTTCTAAATGTCTCATGTCATATTCCTAGAGTTTATTTGAAAGGAAGTCAAATAATGTTCACATTTGGTTTATATTTTCCTTAAATCTTTTATAAGGTATATATTATTCTATTTGTTTATTTTTCTGTCTTGTGAATTATATTTTACAGGCCTTATTAGACTAAAGGATTCTTTAGTCTAGCAAAAGATTTAAAATTACAATACGTCCAAAAAGAATCAATAGCAATGCACACTCTCTAAATCTAATTATTAGCTATGTTTGAGTTCACTAAAGTCAACTTTTAAGGACATTTTCATTGTTAATGAACCAATATCCTTTGCAATAATTTTGCTATCATATAATACAATTTTCTGGCAAAGTTTGCTTGGCTCCATAGTCAACAGTCTTGGCACCAGCAGCCAGGAAATTAAAAGGTGCATTGCCATGGAAAAGTCTGCTGTTAGGGACCTCTC